>NC_056432.1:47135789-47390789 GCF_018296145.1 Oncorhynchus tshawytscha
GAGACGGACCCACTGGTTGCCCTCCAGGTTACAGGTAGTCCTGGTAGTCCCATCCACCAAACTACCAGGTGTGAAACAGGGAAGGGACTAATATGCTAATTTGGTATAGAGCAGACCTAACTCACTCCATTAAATTAATCAAAGCAGGAACATTCTACATTTGGCTAGAAATTCAAAAGGATATTATCCTAACAGAGAAAAATGTCCTCCTGTGTGCTACCTATATCCCCCCACTAGAATCCCCATACTTTAATGAAGACAGCTTCTCCATCCTGGAGGGGGAAATCAATCATTTCCAGGCCCAGGGACATGTACTAGTCTGTGGCGACCTAAATGCCAGAACCGGACAAGAACCTGACACCCTCAGCACACAGGGTGACAAACACCTGCCTAGAGGTGACAGCATTCTGTTGAAGGAATTTAATTCCTCTGTTTTAATTCCCAATCAAAATTAAACACTCTGTCAATGCATAAGGGTAAGACCCTTATTTTATAAGAATGGACAGAGCCCCGGTCTTAAAAGTCAAGTAACAGCCTTTAATTCAAGAGAGTACTGAGTTCATACACATTTTACCACAGGTTATGAACTGAAAATGACGTCAGCGTTTTCTAAATGTTCCGTCTCTTCTTGACACTGGTAGAAAGGCTCTATAGATCTCAAGCCTTCCCTCCTCGCCTAGAGCCAAGGTCAGTCAGTGTAGATAAGCATTCTAGACAGTCTGGAGATAGTCCGTCCCTGCCATCTGGAGATAGTTCATTTATTTGTACCAAGGAACAGGCCATCATTGTTCTAAACTCTTGACTACATTATATTCAATACTGGGAGCAAGAGAGAAAATTCATACATGTACAGTAACATAACAGTATTCGGATTATTCAGTCCTGATTGAAATGTATACATAATTAGTCATCATTGATAAAAATTTTATTTTTATTAGAGATATTTCTTGTCATCAAAACATCACCTAAACATAACCCCATACTTGCATTCGCCATAACTGTTTCTCAGGCCTACATCAGAATCATAACTCTTCTTATCAGGATTTTCGTTACAATCTTCATAAAAAAACAGTCTAATATTGAGATGGGATGCAACCTAGATGGGATGCAACCTAAACATCAAAAATGGTCTCTTCAAACATAAATTGCCCGCAACTGAAGGATCCAGATTCGTCCACTTGTCCTGTAGACATACAATCAGCACTCCGCGGGTCTGAACCTGGAATCCCCTGGTATCTCACCATCTATTGTCATCGATTTCTCCAGAGTCCTGGAAATAAGGCCTCATACACAGGGAATTAGACAACAGCCCCATAAAACTAAACAGTCACACAGGTGAATGAACAGCTTTACCATACCGGCCTAAACTCCTCTACCCAGAACCGTACTAGGGTGTCGACCAAGACCTGGTCATGTCCATACCACAACCCTAGATCCTCCTTCATTTCTGTTTAAAGGGTTAGGGGTATCTTTATGCAATACATCCCTCTCTCCTGATTACAATCAAAAACTCTCACCTTCACTATACTCTACCTTCTTCCATACTGGGTGAGTGGATTCATATTAACCCTCTCTCTCCAAATGAGCTATGACCTGTGTCCACGATCAATATGGGAACCTGCACCGATATATGCCATAATGGCTCAGAGTCCTAGACTGCCATGTAGTTAGAGACTCCATGTTGGTCTACATAAAACTCCATTGAGAGATCCTTCCCAACCTCTACTCTAACTTCCTGTCTACCCAGATCTAGGGATCTCTTATGCTTATTTTGGAACAAAATCCTCATCGTCTAAACCATGGGTCAAATTACCACTCTCCGCATACTCAAGTAGGACGTGCTGTATCAGGAATATGTCACCCACGATAAGACAGCTCAGATGAACAGCTTCCATGTGAAGCCCCACCCTCTCCCCGAGAACACATCACTTAGCAAGCGCCAGACACACCTTCACTTCTATGAACAAAAACAGGGATGAAAAGACAGGAAGGATTTTCTTCATTCGAGAGATGGCCCCCGGAATTCTGTTAATTCCAGTTCTCCTCTCGAACACTGTTTATTGTTCGACAGTGTCAATGTGTCTTACCCTCCCACCGTGCGATACGAATCTGGGTAGCTCTTTCAGCTAGCTGTCACCAGGAGTCCTTGGTATGGTCCCCCCAACAAGCCTCTGGGACTGGATTGAGTGACTTCACCTGTAGTTCACCTGTAATGCATAGAATCCTGGACATACAGGCTTGGTTAACAAACATTTTCTCCTATGTTTTATCTGATTATATCTTTAACTTATATGCCTATTTGTTTGCTAAAAATGTTTTTTATTTTATTATTAGTTTCTTATATCCAATAGGCCACTAACTTACCCACCCCCCTTTTGATACCTGGCTCTGCCCAGGTAACAACCTTATATACCCTAAATAATGACTTAGGTAGGATTAGTAAATTATCCTTATTTTCTGACATTATCATGTATATGTCCAATTGTCCCTTTTGTCTCCATTCAGTAACTGTTATCTACACATTCTGTATCTTTGCTCGTCCTGGCTCCACTTCTAAAACTTCTCCTCTCTGCTCTCCAACCTTCAAGGTCTCTGCAGTGCGGGGGAGGGCTCTTCTGTCTGCCTTTTCCCCCTATCTGTCTGTAGCTCTTTTTCTCATGTTTCCAAATTTGAACTACATGTCTCACTGTTTGACTATCTAAAATCATTGATTTTAGAAAAAACAAATGCTAACCATATTGAATTACAAGCTCTTTCCTTCAGGGATCCTCAGTATCCTATCTGACAATAACATGAATTTAATATATGTTGCATAGTGTGGAATACCTTATCTACAGTAATTTATCACCCCTATTTATTCTCAATGATAAATATAACTATTTTCTGTTGTAATATCAAATCCATAATAGCCAATTCAAAAACTTCACAGCTAATATTGTAAATCAGCTTCAGTGTTTCAAACAATAATTCTAAACCCCAAACTAACACTCCATTATAACTAATTTACCTTAAAATTAGAAACCCAACTGACCACAATTCATTATACAAATGGCTCTCCCCCAGGGCTGATCAGACCCCAAAAGATAGCCACGATAAGGTCAAAAGGTCATACCACCCTTTTTTAGTCATGTTTCCATACCATATTAGACATATTAAAGAACCCTTTATCCTTAAAATAAAAATAATCACCTTTGTAATTAAAACCCATAAAATAAAAACTCAAAAGGTTCCATATGTGAGCGTGCCTCTTTAAAATACCTTTGCACTAAAACAAATAGTATTAACAATTGTTTTATGTGTATATATTTGCAAACCTTAATGGATAATCAAGACTTCCAGACCTTTTTCAATTTGGTCGTTTATGGCCGCTCTCTCCCCCACTCTCCCCAAGATTATAATCCCAGGAGGCTTCTAAAAGTGAGACACAACACGCGTTCACTATGCTACTTCGATTCAGAAACTCAATAAGTGAACTATAACTAAACCTACTGATAATTCCCCTTTGACTCAAATCATTAATCATAAGTTTTAAACATCGTCTACGTATATGTTTACTTAAATGAACATGCTACCCTTAAATACAATTAAATCTGGTAACATTATTATCCAATGTATCACTTTTTCCCTCTGCCGCAAATGTCGTACATTTCTCAGTGTAAGAAATCCGTAATTTAATCCCAGATATCTCCCATGGCTCCTTTAATTGACTTATTTTAGATAACTTCCATCCGTCCCGTAGTAAAGAATCCTACTTAAACACGCCAGAACACAATGTTTAACTAAGTTAAATCAAACCCTAAAATTGACCATAACCAGTAAACAAATAAACAAAACACTTTTACCAGCAAAAAACAAACTATACGAAAAGTCACTACTATAATGCTTCAGATGGCAAATTTACTTAGAGACTCACGTTTACATCTGTTAGTTCCTCAAGAAAAAAACCACTTGCCCCTGTTACGGATGTCTACGTATCAGGGGAAAAGCTTGAATAACCAAATTCAACCTAGCTAATTTCCCGAAACATATGCCGTTATGTTTTTCTATAGAGGTTGCTTTTCAACTTTAAATACCCTAACATGGTTCCACACAATGGAAACAGTGCTCAGTGTTACATAAACAATCAAACCTGGAATCGACAACCATTCGGAATCCATTATCACGATGTTTTACGATTCAGACATCCAGTCTCCCTCTCCCATAGCCTAATCCAATCCAAATAAACGCCACAAATCTTATGATGCCCACCTAGCGTATCAGCTGCTAGTTTTTAGCATCTTTCCTGACTATCCTGGCCACTCTCGAATTACTTTAAAAAATGTATTTTGTAATTTTTATCAACTTCTGAAAAGTGACTCAAAACACTAATGCACACATTTTCCTTCTAAAAGACAAACAATTTTCTCCGTTACCCCCCAGTCACAACATAATTTCCGTGGCGACCAAAAGTGCTTTGTGAGTGACATCATCAACAAGCGCTCAACCTCGGCAATGAATTTAAATAATTGTTGTTCGATAAACCAAACCTAATTTATCACATCTGTTCAAATCTTGAATTATAATTTACAACACCAACTCTACATCTCTAAATTCGCTAATTTTATAAAACATTTCGATGGACATAAATCGTAATTGTCTTTTTGTTGGTTTTTTTAAACAGGGAAATCCCCTTAACCCAAACTTTTACTACAACAACGAAACCTAATAATTCTGATAATCCCTTCACATCATTTGTTTTAAATCTCTCGATGTTTCATGTAACTCATTCAGTCTATCTTCAAATTGTTGTCCCAAAATATTTTATACACTGCCATACACTCAAACCACTGTGATAACCGTGCACAGTCCCTTTAAGATAAGACATTTTATTTGTTCCCCGCAATGAGAACGTAAAACAGATAATGTTTAGAATACGTTACTTTTTGTTTGAATTCACTGGCGTTAACCTAACCAAAAAACAATCACAACTTTTTACGATTAAACTATTCTTACCTATTTTATAGTCCAAAGCATTGCACTATAATAGCCCCATTGAGTTTCTAGCAATTCCGTTGCTGGCTGTAGCATCTTTTCAGAAAACGACGCCACAAATCTGCCTGCCTCTGTAAAATATATATTCCCCTATTCAGATTGAGTTCAATTTTAAATTCTAATCATCAGAGTAAACCCAACCAAACTTCTCAACTTACTATACCCTAACATTTATACGTACCATGTTTTGTGCTAAATTTATCGTATGTCAGTCGATTCATAAATAGCTATAACATCCGGATAGCCTGAAATTGCATCGTATCTCTTCGTTATTCCCTACATTTAACTTTAGGTGACTTTCTCTTCTATGATACATTTATTTAAATACGACTCCCATCTCAATACATTATTCCACCAGCTCATTTTGGGCAAAATAGCGTATTACATCAAAATTGTCTCGCCATTATTTTTAATGACTTATTTTTTCAATTCTATCTAAAACACATAATAAACGTTCAGTTCATATCTTTTACAAACACTGGCGACCGTATTTTTCAGGCAAAACATGCAAATAGGTGAATTACAATCTAAAATCAATTTTAGTTAACCGCCTCGGCTGGGAACCGAACCGTGGATTGCCGTTGGTGAGACTGCTGCGCTCACCACTATACGACCAACCCTGGAACTGACTAAGATTCTCCGCAAATAAACCCATCTTCTCTGTTTAAATTTGTAACTCCGGCCTCTGGGCAACAGAAAATAGCCCTAATTTAACAACCCAAAGTTTTCCCTCAGTTAGGATTCTCCTTAATTTTGTTGTCTTTATCTGACCCTTCCTTTTTTTTTTACCAGATTGTCGCCTCTGACCTTCCCCTCAGTTAAATTACAACCTTGTTGACGACGTTTGCAGGGAGTGTTACACTCCCGGGCGAAATGTCCAATTTCGTTACAATTAAAACATTTTATATTTTTATTTTGACTCACCTTATCCACTTTTCTCGACTTTATTCCCTTTTCTAACTCCATTATACCTCCCTCGGCTTCAGCGGGATCCACATACATGGGTGGTAATTTCACAGGTAGCTCCTGCAGCCGTATTCTTACAACCACTATTTCGTCGACTGGATTATCTCTGTATTGAGCGGGGGGCAGCGCCTCTTGAGTCTTGTCAGATTTAATCTTTTTTCCTGCGCGTCCAATTCTCTTTTTTGCTTCCGAAAGCCAAACTCCGGCTGTGTATAACCCCTGTTTATTCTGCTTTTTAACATTATTTCCACATTCCTTATGTATCTGTATTATAAGTGATTCCACACAGAGACACACAGAGAGAGAGAGAGACACACACACAGAGAGAGAGAGACACAAAGAGTGAGAGAGAAAGAGAAAAAGAGAGACACCAACAGAGAGACACACACACAGACAGCGAGAGATACACAGTGAGAGATACACACACAGAGCCAGAGAGAGAGAGAGAGAGAGAGAGAGAGAGGAAGTGAGAGACCAACAGAGAGAGAGAAAGAGACACACAGAGAGAGAGACACACAGTGAGAGAGACACAAAATGTTTCTGACAAATGGTTTGATAATGAATGTAAAACAATTAGAAAACACCTAAGACAAATGTCAAACAAAAAACATAAGCAGCAAAACATCCAGAGCTACGATATGAATACTTTGAAACTCTGAAACAGTATAAACAAACACTGAAATGCAAGAAATGGAATTATACCTACAAGACACATGATGAAATTGAAAACGCAATTGACCAAAATCAGTTCTGGGACATGTGGAACAATTTAAGCACAACAAAGCCACAAGAATTAGCCATACAAAAAGTAGGAATTTGGAAAACTTATTTTGATAATCTATACAAAAACATCCCACAAAAAGTCTTACAACAGAACCAATTAGAAATTAAAGAAAAATTGAACATCCAGTCATTAAAAACAACCAAAATCCATTAGATTACCCAATAACCCAACAAGAACTAAATGAAAAGCTAAAATCTATTAAATCAAAGAAGGCTTGTGGTCTAGACAACATCAGAAATTAAATGCTGAAAAACAGCACACCTGAGTTGCAAAATGCTGTGCTTAAATTGTTCAACATGGTTTTAACTCCTGGCTGCTTCCCTGATGTCTGGAACCAGGGGCTCATCTCCCCTATCCACAAAAGTTGAGACAAATCAGACCCCAATAATTACAGGGGAATTTGCGTAAACAGTAACTTGGGAAAGATTTTCTGTAGCATTTTGAATTCAAGAATTCAAACCTTTCTTCAAGAAAAAAATAAGTAAATGTCAAATTGGCTTTCTTCCTAACCATCGCACTACTGACCATATATACACCTTACACACACTAATTAATAAACACGTCCACCCAAAAAAAAGGGCAAAATCTTTGCTTGCTTTATTGACTTTACAAAAGCATTTGATTCGATTTGGCACTAAGGGCTATTCTACAAAGTGGGCTTGGTGGTAAGGTATATGACTTAATAAAATGTATGTACACAGAAAACAAGTGTGCAATAAAAATCAAAAACCAAAGAACATAATTATTTTCACAATGGCGAGGTGTGAGACAAGGCTGCAATTTGAGTCCAAATCTTTTCAACATTTATATCAATGAATTAGCAGATATGTTGGACCAATCTCCAGCCCCAGGACTCACACTATTTGACACAGAGGTGAAATTACCTGCTATATGCTGATGACTTGGTACTTCTATCACCAACCAAAGAAGGTCTTCAACAGAACATTAATATTCTGGAGCAATATTGCCATAATTGGGCCCTGGCAGTACATTTCCAAAAAACTAAAATCATGATTTTCCCCCCCAAAAACATGTCAGAAACACAAATATAAATTCACCCTGAACAACACCTTAATAGGGCTTCAATAGAATTGAAACCTAATGTGTCGTGGAGGGGGTGGGGCACGTATTGGCAAAGGGACACTACTTGGCATGACATCACATAATTTTACCATCAGAGCGTGCCAGTGGACTACTGTTAAGTATACTTTAATGTGAAAGTGTTGGGGATCTGGGACAATGTTTACCCAAACCCAAAATGAATCTTTATGAGCAATTCACCACACACCCTACTACCCAGCTGAATGCTTTTGTTTATTTAAATTTAAAGGGGTTGGGCAAAGGCTGAAATTGTATTTGACAGTTACCCTTTAAAGCAGTACGTAACTGTGAGCATTTTCTTCAATGGTAAACCGCCTGAGTAAGACATCTTCGTTGATTCACCATCTTTGGTGAACAAGTGCACACTTTGGGAGGATGGAGAGAATGACAATTGGGACAGTATACTGTGTGTGGTGCGCATGTGAGAGTCTAATCAAAGAGGATCCAGGGCGCCTTGTTTTCAACATTGATAGTTTACTTCAGCTTTCTTTTTTTACGGCACATTGGAAATGTAAGCAAATTCTATAAAAATTTAAACCAAACATGAACAGATAGGGCGAGAGAAACGGAATACACGCACACTGTTTAGAGAAACATTAGCAGTGAAAGACAATTTGATGGCGTTCCAAAAAAATGAATTGTCGCTTTGTGTCCAGTCTGAATACAGAGATTTAAGTATACATACAGATGTGTACATTTACAAAACACTGTCTCTGAAGAGTCAAACCCATTTGTCCTCTCTCTGGAGCCAGTTAAAATACCCTTTCTGTTAAAACCAGGGAGCACAGCATGAACAAGGCTCAGCTTGGTTGCGCAAATCCATTTTTTAGTTGGTGGTTTAAATTCAGATAGCAGGATGTAGTCATGGGTTCTCGAAGTCTGACGACGTTCCGCCAAAGACCGAGAAGCACTTCCGGAACCAGTCGTGACGGGGGCAGCCCAGGCACTCTGGTACCCCGGTGGAATAGTCTTTTTGTAGGGGCCTCAGGCGGCCTTGAGCTGTGGTCCCGGAGCCCCCAAACTCCCCTCTGCCAAGCCGTTAGGCCGGCTGCTGCCTGGGCAAGGCACCTCTTTCCTTGGGAGGGATGCGGCGAATAGAGTATCCAACATCCCCAGAACTTCCAGGAGGTCCTGCTGGTAGTCAACCTCTCTCTCCACTAGCTCCTGGAGACGTACAAGCTGCCTGTCCACTACTGAAGACTGACCCACCACTGCCTGGTAGATGTCTGAGGAAACCGAGGGCAGGAGAATGACACACACACACACACCTAACAAACTTGAAGAATTTTTTATAGTACAACTTCAGTGCGGCAGCAGTACCCCTGGCCCCGCAGACCCCACAACGGCATGCATGCGACACCCACACTGCTCAAATCATAGGCAAATGCAAACATTTTTGCCTAATAATGATTTGGCAGATGACTGCCTCATTAGGAATGGTAGGTTACAGACTGTTATGGATACTTGGTAATTGGCTGCTCTTCAGTAGCTAACTAGAAATACATTTAAATGTACAAATCAGGGCTCTCACTAGGACTTTCTGACAAGGTGGTGCTGATGTAGGACTTACGGTTGGGTGGGGGAAAGTCAGTCGACTCCCCCCTCCCAGGAAGTTGGAGCTTTTTGTCTTTTTGAAAACCCTGTAACTGTCATTTCTTCAAACCTAGTCTTAAATTATATCAAATAATGTAGCTAACACAGACGTCTGGTTTGATCCTAAATTAAATTGAGGGTCTCAAGGACATTTTTTAGGTTCAATTTAGGGGTAATGATTATTTTATTCAATCGCTGTTTTTTTTTGTGCATAGTCAAGTGAAAATGTAAACTGGCTTAATTTTGTTTGGGGAGAAAATTCAGAATAATTCAATTACTTGATGCAATGTAGTAGTTTAGCTTACTGTAGCCAATTTGGAATATGAAACAACGATCTTTCTGTGAAGGACAGTATTAGAGGAACATCTGAGATGTCTGTTTCCATTCACGCACTAAACTACTGCAATACCGCACATTTCCTTGCTCGTCAATGCGCTCACACCTACTAACTTTTCAGAGTTCAAAGCATGTGCAGGCAAAAAAAGTGCCCTTGCTTAGTTGACTAAACGCTGCAGTTAACTACCTTTGTTGTTATGATGCCTTGACCTCAAATTGTGTGCATGGTACCAAATTCTGTGCAGGTTGGCAGGTCTGTATACATATTCAGAATAAATCAATTAAGATTTGTTTCACAAACTCACCAAGAATCATCTCAGTGGCGGTGACGAGGACAGGTGTAAACCTGGGATCAACTACATTCCTGTGAAGGAGAAGATAAAACAATGTCAAGACACATGAGCAGGTGTGCCGCAGTCTGGTGTAGTGGTTGTGCTGCAGACTCCTGACCACACATTGCCCCCTCTGGCCTGTGCCTGCAAATCTGTGTCCCTCTTACCTGTCTACCCGTCACTTTATCTCAAAGAGAAAATACCAATAAAACAATTACACATTGTAAAAAACAAACACTAGGGAGTAGGTAGGCGCTGATTTGGAATTGGGTATTTGAGTGAGTGTTACCCAATCAGGAAATTGAGGAGTTGCGAGAGGTTCTGCTCGTCTCGTCCGGCCAGAGCGTTCTTCAAAGTTCCTCGGCGATCCAACTCCTTCATCACCGCCACCGTGATCTCAGGCTTTCTGTTCCTCCGCCACGACTGCGAGCACACACACACTTAAAAAACGATCAAGATTGTACAAGATATTTGTCTGAGTTGCTGAGATCATCAGGAAAGTAATTGTACCTCCAGGGCGGTATCCAAGGCCTTGGAGATGTTGAATTTCTTCAGCTGTTTGTCGTATTTGGCCAGATGGCTCTTCACTGGTTTGCTGACAAGAAAGTCATCCTAAGGAGGGAAGAGGTTCGATTTCAGGTCACTAGCTAGGTATCCATTCAATTGATGACAGATTTTCAGGTGAATATTCTAAAAACTGCATGAAGAAAATGTGCATTTTCCCACCGGTGGTGTTTCCACCAAGGGGAATTGTTGCAGGTAAAAATCAGTGAGTGATGATGTAGTGCAGACAATGTACTTTTGCGCTTAAGTTCTTATGTACCGAATAAAAATATAAATGTTGAGTTTATTTTTACAGGGACAGTGCCAACAGCTCGCAGATAGTGTTGGTAGGCTGTGCGGGTAAGCTAGTCTATATGATGAGAACATTATGAAAAAGAGAAAGAACATTTGTCAAACAGCAGTCAAGCGTAGATCATGTCACCAGAATTAGACGATAGTTATTGGAAAGCAGCAACAAGATCACCCTGTGAAGTTCATAAGTTATTTTATCTGTATGTAGGCTAATAAACTTTCCCGAGTCGTAGTGGGAGGACCACACACCATATGTGGTCCTCCTACTTATGACTCCAAGTTTACGTCAATAGGATGGATACTATATCAATACTTGCACATACAGGCTATCTGCAGGTTCCATGAAGTTGGATTTAAGACCTAAGACCTTTTAATGCCACTTGGAATTCAAATGAACACCAATTTTGAGATCTGCGCGCACTACACACCTGCAAATATAACTCTCCAGAAATGAGCCCGTGTTGGCAAAAAGTAGTATTTGGAACGCCGACTTCGAGCCAGTCAGCGGTTTAGTTACCTCAACTTGCTCAATTTCCACATTATTCATTACGAGAGTAGTTGAGGTTTAGTGAATGATTTGCCACATACAATGCTTTTAGTTTTGGAAATATTTAGGATTAACTTATTCCTTTGCTACCCATTCTGAAACTAACTGCAGCTCTTTGTTAAGTGTCGCAGTCATTTCAGTCGCTGTAGTAGCTGACATGTATAGTGTTGAGTCATCCGCATACATAGACACACTGGCCTTACTCAAAGCCAACGACAAAGCCAACGATTGAAAAAAGCAAGGGGCCTAAACAGCTACCCTGGGGAATTCCTGCTTCTACCTGGAGATGAGATGCTTCCATTAAAAGAACACCTTCTGTGTTCTGGTAGACAAGTAACTCTTGATCCACATTATAGCAGGGGGTGTAAAGCCATAACATCCGTTTTTCCAGCAGCAGACTATGATTGATAATGTCAAAAGCTGCACTGAAGTCTAACAAGACAGTCCCCCCACAATCATTTATCATCAATTTCTCTCAGCCTGTGCAGCTTCTCTCATCTGTCATTTGTGTGTAAAGTGCTGTGCTTGTTGAGTGAATTAATTTTTAAAGACACAGAAAGATCCCCCTATGTTGAACAAACATTATCTGTACCAAAACTTCCTGTTTCCATCACAGCTGTTGTGATTTTTTGTTTACTTTCCTCGCATATAAACTGTGAATGGAAATGTGGTTTCGCGTTTTTTTAAATTAAATATAAAAACCACTACTGAATTCATCAGGCCGTTCTACGGAGAGTTATCTGAATTCAAACGGTAAACTGAAAATAAGTCCTTGGAAAATGAAACTATATCCTTAATTGAAAATACATGCCATTAAACATGATCTTGTTGACTAACATATTTGTCAGGGGTTGTGGTTGGGATCATCAGTAGACAGATCAGTCAAGGTATCCCTCAACAGGCCTGTTGTTCATAGCATTTAGGATCCCAGCACTGAACGACTTCAAGGCTACCATCTCTATCATTAGTAGGGTCACAGTGTGTATACTGACCATTAGGATTGGGCTAAACACCATATACTGGAGTATTTGGAAAAAGCCACGGGGTTGTTTTTCAAAAGTATGAATATTTGTAGCTATTTTTTAAGTTAAAGCAATTCATTTGTATGCGCTCTCATGGACTTCGGCAGCATATTCTCCACCCATTTCCCGAAGATTTGCATTATGGGCCCTAGAGTACGGAAATAGTGTCCTCTGCATGTATACTTCATATTTTGACGAATTTAATACGACATCCGGGAACTTTTGGCTAACTATATCATACTATGACCAATAAGCATACTATATACTCAATTCACGTCACAAATAGTACAGTCAGTGTGGTTAGTATGAGTATTCGAACACAGCTCTATACACTGCAGCTTTCCAGAAACCGGGTTAAAAATCCCTGTAGTGAGAATTGTTCTTTGTAGTAGAATACAACAGTTGGGGGAATAGGCACTTGCCTTTTTTGGGACGTAGTTTCTTCCTTTGACAAAGATGCGGTACACTGGCTGCATTCTCTGTTTTCCAGCCATTTCCCGTTTCTCCTCAGGGCTCTTCCTATGTTTGATGCTCAGGACGCCATTGGTCATCCCAACGACAATGGACTCGTCATCAGGCTAAACATACAGACAGAAACCATTAGCCGTGTGACTTTATTAATATCTGAAAAGCCTTCATACACAATCCATAAATCAAACATAATCATAATAGTGTATTGCTCAGTCTCAGTTTGGGATTACTTGTCAACTTACAGCCAGGGCCAGACTGAGAATGGAGGCGGCGTAGTCAAAGTTATGAACCACCTTGTAGTTGGTTGTGTTGTAGATTTTCACGTGCCTGCAGGGTAAAAAACAAACAAAAACGCATATTCATCTAATCAAGAGATCCATCAAAAACATCCAATAATCTTTACAATAATCTCGTTAATAAATATGTTTGTCAGAGGCTGTTTCAGAGTTGAAGAGCTCATTTGTAGTTCAGTCGATGGATCACTCAAGGAACCTTCACTCGACATGCCTGCTGCAATACACACAAACCTGTCTAGAGCTGCTCACACACACCTGTCGAGGGAGGCAGAGAGCAGTCTCTGTCCGTTGCTGCTGAGACTGAGGCAGGTGACGGTCTTGTGGTGGTTCTTCAGTGACACCAGAGGCTGACCTCCCTTCAGCAGGTCCCACACCTTCACGTAGCGCCCTCCTGTGGGGGAAGGGGAGACAACAACTTGGTCTAAATGGTCTTTCCTCCATCAGCACAGATGTGACGAGCACAACAAATAATGGAGGGTGTCATGACTGTCCAGTGAGGATCTGAATTGGTCAGATAAGCTTGGCAATAAATAACTTCAGCGAGAACCCCCCCTCACCCCCTAAGGGGGAGAAGGGAGCTGGTGGAGGGGTTGACAGATCACACGCTGTTGTAAATCAAGGAGAGAACATTCCTCTTGAATGTTCACACAGGAATGTGCCTTTGTCTCAACAGACATTTCCAAAACTCTAACATGTTCTAAAGTGAATACTGGAACAATATTTCTAACAAAGAAAGTGGGGAATGGGCAGAGGTGACCTAAAAAAAACACTAATGTCACATGAGTTGTTATTTTCTGATGTCATTAAACATGTTATAAAGGAAATACTGTAACTTGAAAAGTATACACACTGTGTGTGCCGTGTCCATCTTCTACGTTGTGTATGAAATATGAAGTGTTTTTTTTTTGTTAAAGAGAGGGATGTGATCTTAGATTACATTAAGAGGAAATTGTTTCTATGACTTTGTACGAGCAGTCAAAGAGCGTGTCAGCCTCACAAACCGCCCCTTTTGAATGAACTGTATAAAACGGTGGGTTAAGAATTAACATATCAGACCAGAGAGGCATGTACAGCTCACGTCCAAAGTGGTTCGAACTATAAAATCTCAACGAGGTAGAGACGATAGTCACCCCCCGGACAATCACTGGTACAGCTGATTAGCTGTCCTATGTAAAGTATCTAGAAAAGTAAACTTAAGTGGGACCATTCTACTACTCTTCTCAAATCACCCTAGAATGCTACGCTCATCCCCCAATGGGAACCATCGACATGGCTGGCTAGCCTATCTTCAAAGAGGCAGCTTCAGGAGCGAATGGAAAGTAGAATAAACTCCGTAGTTCTGTTCAGGACTACACAACAAAGTCAACGACGGCAGATGAGGACAACAGTAGAAGATAGGTGGGGACCCCTTTTGGACAATAAGAGCATTACAAGCGTTGGGAAAGGCCCAACCAAACCCCTTTCCAAGAAGGCTTGGTTCCGACACGAGATACGCGGTTTACTACAAGTATACATTCATGATTTCTTACTCCAAACGGGCCATTAGCCCGTTCATTAGTTCATGTGCAAAGTAGTTTCTAAATGTACCAAAGTACTACGGTCTCTGTCCCTCTCCATGTCTTTTTTGTAACAAGCCACCATATTGCGTCAGTCCGCTAAGGACCTGCTTTTAATGTATTAAGTGTGCTTAATAGAATTTTTTTTAACCTATTTGTGTAGTACTGAATCATAAGTAAGGCTGGGGTTTAAAAAAGTGAAGTCATGATAAGCGGCACAAGTATGAGGTTAATTATATTATCCTGTAAGGGGGATATGGCTTAACATTGACAAGCGCATCCTTATTGAACAATTTATCCTTTGTTGAAATTGAGATGTTCTCTCACTGGCCTACACACAAAACTCCATAATGTCAAAGTGGAATTATGTTTAAAAAATATATTTTACAAATTCATTTAAAATGAAAAGCTGAAATGTCTCAAGTCAATAAAGATTCAACCTCTTTGTTATGGCAAGGCTAAATAAGTTCAGGAGTAAAAATTGTCTTAAGTCACATGGACTCACTGTGTGCAATAATAGTGTTTAACATTTTTTTTATGACTACCTCATCTCTTTACCCCACACATACAATTATCTGCAAGGTCCCTTAGTTGAGCAGTGAATTTCAAACATATTCAACCAGTAAATGTTTCCAAAACTAAAAGCATTGTATTTGGGACAAATCATTCACTAAACCTCAACTACATCATGTAAAAAAATTATGTGGAATTTGAGGTGACTAAAGTGCTTGGATTAACTGTCATGATCAAAACATATTGATACAACAGGAGCTAGGATGGGGAGAAGTCAGTCCATAATAAAGTGCTGTTCTGAATTCTAAACAGCATTATCAACAACTAGAGTCCTGCGGGCCCTAGTTTTGTCAAACCTGGACTACTGTTCAGTCGTGTGTTTAGGTGCCACAGAGGGACCCCAGAAAATGACAATTGGCTCAGAACAGGACAGCAGGGCTGGTCCTTACATGTACACGGAGAGCTAACATTAATACATCTCTCATGGCTCAAAGTGGACGAGAGATTGACTTCATCACTACTTGTTTTTCTAAGAAGTGTTAACATGCTGAATGTACCGCGGTGTCTGTTTAACTACTAGCACACAGTTCGGACATCCATGCACACCCCACAAGACACGCCACTCCACAAGACATGCCACCAGAGGTCTCTTCACAATCTCAAGAACAGACTATGGGAGGCGCACAATACTACATAGAGCCATGGTTACATGGAACCCACATCAGGTAACTGATGCAATGTATTGGGTAAAGTGTTATGAAAAGTAATGTGTAATTTTTAAAACTGTATATACCCGTCTTAATGGTGCTGGACCCCAGGAAGAGAATGGGGATCTCCTTAATAAAATCAAATACTACAAAGTATTGACTTTTGTAAATGAGATAATTCTGAATAAAACATTATTTATTTGTTTAATAGTTTTCACTTTGTCATTATGGGTAGTGTGTAGATGGGTGAATTTGATTTTTATTGTACATTTTGAATTCAGGCTGTAACAACAAAATATGGAATAAGTCAAGGGGTATGAATATTTTCTGAAGGCACTGTACATATAGGTAGCCTGGTCTCAGACTAGACATAACATAGTACATTTAAATCTGGGACAAAACTTTGTATGATATATTACATTTGGTATGACAGATGGTTACTTAAGGCAAAAACAAAAGTAGGGTGGTTGGTCGGGCGTATAACGCGAACGACTAGCAACTGAAAGGTTGCAAGATAGAATCTCATCACAAACAACTTTAGCATTTTAGCTAATCATTTACTGCTTTTTTGCAACTATTTTGCAATAGTTGCAAAAATTGTAACAAATTGTACGCGTTGCAAATTTGTAATATATAATATGAATTGTAATCCATAACGTATCATACAAAATGGGTGATGGACATGCAAATTAATACATATCCTACGAAACCTAACATACCATACTAAATGGAGTGTCTCGGATTTACATACAAAATAATACGAAATGCTCCGAGACCAGGTTGGTAAAGAAGATCAGGTAAGGCGGCTACTATTGGGACAACAATACCAGTGTGGTGTCTGGTCTTCATCTTGAGGACCACAAATGGTTATGGAACTCAAAATCACAGTACAATATAATGGTTATGCAGCTATGCGGTTACAGCTTACCTGCTGAAACCAGTAGTCCTTCAGAGGGGTAGAGCAGAACGCTCTCCACGGGCTGGCTGTGGTCCATGGTCATCACACTCTTTTCCACTCTGGCATCAAACACCCTTAGTGTGTGGTCATAGGAGCCTGAGGGTGGGGGACAGAGACAATACACAGACACACAAACAACACACTTTCAGCATGTGTGTAGATAGCAAACCAACACTATCAAGAATGTATGGGTGTTTAAAGGGATAATTCTGGATTTTGGCAATGAAGCCCTTTACCTACTACATCAGAGTCAAAAGAACTTGTGGATATCCTTTTAATGTCTCTGCATCCAGTATAAAAGGAACTAAGAGGTGGCTTCACAAGTCCATGCTAACTAGCATTAGCGCAATGACCGGAAGACTAAAGAAACAGCTAGCATGCTAGCTCTTCCCATAGACTTCCAGTCATTACACCAACGCTAGTTAGCAATTACGCTAATGCTATTTGGCCACTTCCTTAAAACTGAACGCAGAGACATAAAAATGGTATCCACGAGTTCATCCGGTTGTGGGGATGTAGATAAAGGGCTTCATTGCCAAAATCCCAAACTATCCCTTTACAATGGCTGGTAGAGGCAGTTGTGTGAAATGATGATTTCTGAAAACATGTCTTTGTATCAGTAACTGTGTTTCATTTCACCGGTTATGAAGATATCTCTGTTGAGTTTGCTGGTGATGCCACAGCGGATATAGTCTGTGTGTTCCTTGTATGAGGTCAGTTCAGTGGAATTGGGGATGTCCCACAGGCGACAAGTGTAGTCGTCTGAGCCCGTCAGGATGTGATAACAGTCTGAGGTGAAATCTGTTACATGCACCCCCCTTGAGCAGAGAGAAACAGTTCAGTTAATTGTAGTAAAGAACACCATAAAAAAATGGGGTCCAAAACATCCACACAAGACACTTGTCAGAGGCAGTTGAAACCATCAGTTTTAGTTCAGTTGATGGATCACTCAAGGAAATCGTCACTCAACGGGCCTGCTGCTGAGCTTAGCAATTTTATTTTTGCCCACTGATAGGGAAGGATTAGGGGACATTTTCCAACTAGACATTGGGAACCCGGTGACGTTGAATTGAGGACCTACTTTGTGTGCCCTTTGAACACCCTGAGCGCCACCTTGCCGCTGACATCAAAAAGCCGCACCATGGAGTCCTCGCATCCTGCCACCAAGAGCTGACCATCTGACCGGAACTTTCCGCTGTACGCCGTGTCCTTGAAGCGAGTAAATGTCTTGACTGGCTCCGTAGAAAACGGTCCGTAGATGTGGATCTGAAACAGGCAGCGGGTTTAGAATGAGTGAGGGACACACACACTTTCAGCTTGTGTAGATGGCAACCAACACTATCAAGACTATGATTGTTTAAGATGGCTCGTAGAGGCTATGGTCATAAATGTTTAGATCATAATTTGTAGTTCAGTCGATGGATCACAGATGGTATCACTTTATATGCCATTGTCATCATGGATTTAATGAGAGGATATAGTTCAGAATCTAAATTAACCTCCATTGTTTTCCTAGAGTCTACTAACGTGTATGTGAATGGCAGTGAGACCAGCCTACCCGTGTAGAAGCAGTCACTGCATAGTTGTGTGGTGCCAGGGAGGAGAAGTCAATGCTTGTGACTGCTCCAAATTCCTTTATCTGGACTGGGGCCTGAAAAACATTCAACAACAGAGAAGAGTTAAAAGAACACAATCAAAGACAAGTCAACTTCATCAGTAGGCTATTATTGTCTTATTACTGCAATATGGAAACTTAAATAGCTAGTATGCTCATGCTGCCACCAAGAACACATCGACAGTGTGACAGGCTTACCTTGTAGTTTTTCCAATACAATGTGTCCGGAGTAACTTTCTCTCCAAGTTTGGGATATATTGGGATTTTTGTGGATTTGAATGAAGCCATTTCTGTATGTTGATAAGGCTCCTCTTAATCTTCGTATAGTTTCCGACCACCTAACTTATGTGAGGAACACATAAAATATGAACACTCAAATAAACCAAAATCTAAAACTGAGCAGGGAATCACTACCTACAGCGTTGTTGTATGCAGCGCAGCATGTGCTAGCTAACTAGCTAGCTAGCTACCAAGTATTAACATTTTAAGTCTGCAACATCAGACAGCTTGGAGTTGATTATGCTTAAATTAGCTACCCACTAGCGTCTACACATACTTAACGTATGGAAGTAACCTTTTTCTTCGATCACTTTATTGAAATGGAAAAACAGGAGTATAGCATTGAAAATGGCTAGCTAACTAGCATACACAACGTGGTCCAATAGCGGTCCGCACGCCAACAAGATTTAACAAATACTTTTTCAAACAAGGTTTCTCACCTTTGGGTGGTATTCCTTGACTAAACTCTGTAGATCGTAATCCAATTGATTAAATTCAGAAATAGGTTTGCGTTAGATAAACCAAAATGCATTCATGTTTAAAAAGTTATCACGTTGTTCTGTGCCCACAGGCTCCAGTCAAAGACAGTACAGTAAAGAGAGGCAGAAACTGCTTCTCCAATAAAAATCCCTGATCACACATGTAGGCGATGTCATGGCGACGTTGGCTAGCTAGGCTGACGCACAGAAACACGTCATTGGGTCTATCGGTCAAACTGCGCATGTGCAAGCCGTCAACATAAAGGGACTATTTCGATATCAAGTTGTTTTTGACGAAAATGATAACTTGTCAGTTTGTCACTTTCACGCGGTTGGAGTAGTAACGTGTTAAACTACTACTTTTCATTTCTCTCTGACTTCTCAAACCCGGCCTGGTCTGTTTGGTCTGTTTCACAAGCGTTCCCGGAAGTCTTGCGATGTTGCGCCTCTGGGTTTAGAAACTCTGTGATGCAGCCGTGTTTAAGATCGCCACTTCCGTAAAAAAAACCGTTATTGTTTACTGTTTCATTGGCCAAACAACCATCTCCTGCCTGGGTAGCTGTCCACCGTGTATGTCCAATTGATACATTCTGGTAAATTCCAATCAGTTCATACGCTTATTTAACTCGATGACTCATTGAATAACTAATTCAAATGTGATTCAGTTGATTCATTCATTGGCTTAAATTTGTTCTCTCATCTCCCTGTCAAACTTCATGTCAAAGTGCGTCAGTTCCTCACAAAAAGCAGTCAAAACATCCACACCTTATTTAAATAAAACTTATTTAAATGTAACTATATTTTAAGACAATTAAATACTCTACCAACAAAAAAAGTAAAAATGTTAACCTTTATTTGGCTAGGCAAGTCAGTTAACAACAAATTCTTATTTACAATTATTTGTTTTTCTATTTCATCTTTATTTAAACAGGTAGGCAAGTTGAGAACAAGTTCTCATTTACAATTGCGACCTGGCCAAGATAAAGCAAAGCAGTTCGACACATACAACAACACAGAGTTACACATGGTGTAAAACAAACATACAGTCAATAATACAGTAGAAAAATAAATCTACATACAATGTGAGCAAATGAGGTAAGGGAGGTAAAGGCAACAAAAAAAAGGCCATGGTTGCGAAGTAAATACAATACAGCAAGTAAAACACTGGAATGGTAGAATTGCAGTGGAAGAATGTGCAAGGTAGAGATATAAATAATGGGGTGCAAAGGAGCAAAATAAATAAATACAGTAGGGGGAGAGGTAGTTGTATGGGCTAAATTATAGATGGGCTATGTACAGGTGCAGTAATCTGGGAGCTGCTTTGACAGCTGGTGCTTAAAGCTAGTGAGGGAGATAAGTGTTTCCAGTTTCAGAGATTTTTGTAGTTCGTTTCAGTCATTGGCAGCAGAGAACTGGAAGGAGAGGCAGCCAGTATGAAGCGAGGGCCAGCCAACGAGAGCGTACAGGTCGCAGTGGTGGGTAGTATATGGGGCTTTGGTGACAAAACGGATGGCACTGTGATAGACTGCATCCAATCTATTGAGTAGGGTATTGGAGGCTATTTTGTAAATGAAATCGCTGAAGTCGAGGATCGGTAGGATGGTCAGTTTTACAAGGGTATGTTTGAAGGCCTAACCCGGCCAAACCCAGACGACGCTGGGCCAATTGTGCTCCGCCCTAAGGGACTCCCAATCACGGCCAGATGTGATTCAGCCTGGATTCAAACCAGGGACTGTAGTGACACCTGGCACTGAGATAGACTGCTGCGCCACTCGCCAGCCCCATTATACATGTGTGTATGACCCTTAAGGTCCTTGAGATGAGCAAGATGGTGTTGACAGAAAAGGAAGCTCTGCTTCTAGCTCCTAAGTAACTTTGTAGTATTTTGTTTTCTTGTGATATGGCTCTCTCGGGATATACTGTCGTTGTCTATACAGCCAGCTGGGTTCTCAGTGAATCGTGCATAGTGTGATTGTGGTAACATACAGAAACTCAAGTCCCTTTGTTCACCCGACCTAGAATACCTCACAGTAAAATGCAGACCGTATTACATCCCAAGAGAATTATCTTCGGTTATAGTCACAGCGGTGTGGATTCCCCCTCAAGCCGATACCACGACGGCCCTCAAAGAACTTCACTGGACTTTATGCGAACTGGAAACCACTTATCCTGAGGCCGCATTTATAGTAGCTGGGGATTTTAACAAAGCAAATTTGAGGAAAACGCTACCGAAGTTCTTCCAACACATTGACTGTAGCACTCGTTCTCAGAAAACATTAGACCACTGCTACTCAGCTTTTCAAAATATCTACAAGGCCCTCCCCCGCCCTCCCTTCGGAAAATCTGATCACGACTCTATTTAGCTCCTACCTTCCTATAGGCAGAAACTCAAACAGGAAGTATCCATGCTAAGGACTATTAAAGGTTGGTCTGGCCAATTGGAATCCACGTTTCAGGATTGTTTTGATCGCGAGGACTGGGATATGTTCTGGGTAGCCTCTGAAAATGACACTGATGAATACACAGATACGGTGACGGAGTTTAATCAGGAGATGTTGTACCCACTAACTCTTAAAACCTACCCTAACCAGAAACCGTGGATAGATGGCAGTATTCGTGCAAAACTGAAAGCGCGAACCATCGCATTTAACCATGGCACGGTCAGTATAGAGACAAAGTGCAGTCGCAATTCAACAGCTCAGACACGAGACCTACGTGGCAGGGTCGACAGGCAATCACGGACTACAAAGGGAAAACCAGCCACGTTGCGGACACCAACATGTATAAGAACTGTATCAACATACTTTAGTCATATTTTATTGTCATCATATATATATATATATTTTAACTTGTGTGCATAAGGCATATATTTTGTCCATTTGCAATATGATTTCATAGGAAGTCAAAAGTCAAAAATGTGAACTTTTTTTCAAAAACGTATTGCACCCCTTAAAAAAGTGCTTTCTGGACCGTTTTTCAAAATTCCTTCAATTTTTTTGTCAATTAATCATGTGTAAAAACTGTATGAATATACTTTTGTCAACTTTTATTATCATTATTATTATTTTTTAATTTGTTTTTACTTGTGCATAAGGCATATGTTTTGTCCATTTGCAATATGATTTCATAGGAAGTCAAAAGTCACTTTTTTGGGGCCAAATGCCATAAGAAATGTCCAAATGCAATATGAAAGATTTGAAAATGCCAAATCAGGATGTTGGTCCATTTGCCATGTACCATGACGAATTTGACATGCTCAAAAATACTGCAGAAATGCAAAATTGACTGGCCTGATGAACTCGGGATTGCCGGGCAGTGATAGTGGTTCCTCTCCATCGCTCGTTGTGTTGATTTCACCACAGGCATTTGCAATATGTTTCAATGGGCATTTACCATGGTACCTCACTGTTTAAACATATTGCAAATGGACAATAGTCACCAGCAAGTCACCGTCCATCAGTCAATTAGATATCATTTTGACACCAAACTGATACAAACTGACACCATACCCACTTTTTCCAACTCGTTTAGAAGCCAACTATCACATACTTCAGAGCTGGGCCAAAATTCACAACACCTTCTGTTCAAACCATAATAAAAACATCAAACACATAGTTACGTTCTAGCTGCGGGTCCAGTTCTGACGTTATGTGTAGGCCTAGCTGAGGCGACCCCGAATCCCAAGTTTTGGCTCGATAGGTCATTTGGTGCCCGAGCAAGACCCTAATTGGTGCTGAAAATCCACTTTTTTTCCATGCCTTGCTACGGGGTCCTTGAATGAGCTATCAGACAGAAATGTTGGGGTCCGTCTATATGGGCCGAGGCGGTCGCAATTGCACCTAGTCTTGCGACTCTGGGACATTTCTAAATGTCGTCATTTTCGTGATGCAAAAATGAATTGAAGTTATTGCAAATGTACAAGGCTGTTTCTCAGTCCAAGAACCTTCTAGAGCCACGTAACTCACCACGTACTATCGACCTGAGGTCTAGAACAGGTTTCTAAAGTTTCAGAACTCTAGGTCTGACGGTTCTTTAATAGTTCGAACAAGGTTAACTAATGCAGGCCCTCTATGTCTCTACGCACCCCCAATGTGTCCCTCCTTCCAAGCTTTTGTGTGTGTGATTTAGTTTTTCTTTCAAATTTTATGGGAGTCATGACTGATTTACAGTTCATGAGGGTTGCCTAATCACACAAATGAAGTTTTGGAAAGATCTGACTTTTGTTAACCCTTCGAAACAGCCCCTGTGACACCAATTATGGCACTTCCGGTTGGCACAGGAAGCTATAAGTAAAGACATATCCTCATTGGGGTATGCTTTTACAGAATCCTGAGTTTTAAGTCTTTACGTTAAGAACTGACTGATTTACACAGGGTTGAATGCACTATTTCTATCAAACTGCAGGTTGGGTATGGAAAAACACTTTTAGGGTGATTTTAATCACTTCCGGTTGCTCCAGGAAGCTTAGAATCGACACAGGGAGACCTCATAGTGGCCTGATGGATTGTCATTGAAGACAGGTTCATAAGGCATTATTAACACACATAGGCTCTAGGTTGAATTTAGAGGAGCAGGCAATGTATTCCTATGGGGAGAGATGCCATTGTAAATCTGTGAGATCAAAAAAACCTGAATAACTGTTAAGGGTTAATGCCACACAGTCAAGGTTAGGCTTGCACAGATTGGGAGGACCTCAGAAACGTACCTGAGGTCAAATTGTGTTTCTCACCCTAACGGTTCTCTCACTGTCACCCAAAAGCAAATGACATTTACGGCCAGGCTTCATTTTGGGCCTTATTTTTTCACGGTCGCTGCACTCAGAGCGAGCTACGGTCAAGCGGAGCATCTCATTGAACTCGGCACGGCCTAGAGAATTGCAGGCTCTTGTGTGTCTTTAAGCACCGCACTTTGTCACTCCATCCTTGCTGTGTGTGTGTGTGAGAGAGCTTTTCTTTGACATCTGTTGGGAGAAATGACTGACTTACAGTTCATGGGGGTTGCCTAATCACACATATGAAGTTTTGAAAAGATCTGACATTTTTAACCCTTCAAAATAGCACATATGACACCATTTTAAGGCACTTCCGGTTTACACAGGAAGCTGAAAGTGAACACATATCCTCCTTGGGGTATGCAATTATAGAATTTTGAGTTTTAAGTCTTTATGTTAAGAACTGACTTATTTACGGAGGGTTTAGTGAGTGTGTGTTATTTCAGAAAATCACAGAAAATCACAGAAATATCGCAGAGCTCCGAAGCACGCTTTAAAAAGATTTGCATGAACACGCTGCAACTGGATCTGTAACTGTTTTTTTTTTAAAACTATTTTTGAACATCACCAATTTGACATTGTACGATTTCTCTTAAATGACGATAGATAAATGGCTGGTTCTTTTTTTATTGACACCTTTACTTTGACGTGAGGCGGAAAAATTATTGCTCTATTTTCATTTGCTCTATTCTCAAAAACCGTTGAGGCCTAGACGCCATCTTGTTCGGGGCCAACTGCCCATTATGCCAAACCTATATGCTCACCAAGTTTCGGGTTCGAAATATTTTCCGTTTAGGAGATAAGGCCACGTCGTGATCCGTGATGTTTTGTACATTTGCAATATGATTCCATTCGCCCTCTTGTGGGATTTACCGGGACAGCGGAAAAATGACCAAAATTAGATTATTTTATCAAATGGAAACCGAATGTCCGAGAGAGTTTGTTTGATGACTTCCTGGAAGATCCGGCCCTGCTGCATGGCCCGACGCCGTCCGCAAATTTTACAAACGTTTTCGGACGTCTAGTAAGGGACTGTACATTTGCAATGTGGTCTTTCTCACTAACCATATGGCAAATGTCAAAATGTTCCCTTAAAGGTATGCAAGGCTGCCGGCCCAGACGGCATCCCTAGCCGCGTCCTCAGAGCATGTGTAGACCAGCTGGCTGGAGTATTTACGGACATATTCAATCTCTCCCTATCCCAGTCTGCTGTCCCCACTTGCTACCCTCTTGATGCTACCCATCCCGGATCCGGGATCGTGACTACGGCTCAAGCTCATTAGCATAACACAAAATGTGAAAAAATATTCTTAGACATATTTAACCTCCACACCTACACAAGTCCAATAGCTCAAATGAAAGATAAACACCTTGTTCATCTACCCAGCAAGTCAGATTTCTAAAATGTTTTACGGCGAAAACATAGCACACATTTATATTAGACCACCACCGAAACAAAAGGCAAACGGCGGCCATTTTGTCCCAGAAAATATAAAATTTAAAAGTAGGATTAAAAAATAAATAATTCACTAACCTTTTGAAAATCTTCATCAGATGACAGTAATATTACATGTTACACAGTACATTTTTTTTTTTCAATAATATGCCATTAATATCCATAAATCTCTGTTTACAATGACGACATTTCAAAAATGCTACTCAAAATGTCCGGAGAAATTATGATAGCTCGGACAGATAACGTCAGATAACAAGCAATAAACATGACTAAATATACATGTTCTACATATAGTTACAAAGATACACTTCTTCTTAATACAACCGCTGTGTTACATTTATTTTTAACGTTACAGAATTCGTTCACTAGTCTATGCTATGAGTCGGCGCTCAGATATTAGCAGTGTCTCCTCTACGTTTGGAGTCCACAGAAACCCAAAATAACCACATAAATATTCCCTTACCTTTGATGTTCTTCGATCAGAAGACGTAGAAGGAGTCATACTTACCCAATACATCGTTTGGTTTCAAGTTGTGCGTCTTTGTATTAGCATATGCTAACAGCTTCAGCTGAAATGCACCCAAAATAACTTCTGCTCCTTCTGGTCCCGCACTCTTGCGCAATCAAACTTCAAAATTACATATTATATGTCGACTAAACTGGTCAAACTAAGTGCAGAATCGAGCAAAATGATGTTTTTATCATGTAAAACAATGATAATCGCAAACAAACGAACCGGCTTCAACTGGTGTCTATTGGAAAAGAACGTTCTCCAAATCGGCCGCGCGCAATAGAGTGCATGTATGTGAGAGTGAACCGGGCATTTTCGCCCGCCAAAGGATGAGGGAGCACGAAATTCAAACAATGAACGTGCCAATTGAAAGCAGACATCGCGCTGAACAAATACATACTGTTCCCAGATCGGTAGCTGCCTGGGAAGGGTGGGGGCGATGACGTCAAAGTTGACCCAACTTTTCTCTTGACAAAGAGAGTTTGGGAGAAAGGCTGCCCTGAGAGTTCTGCTTTACATACAGACATAATTTAAACGGTTTTAGAAACTTTAGAGTGTTTTCTATTCAATAATTATTATTATATGCATATATTAGCAATTTTGGAAAAAAATATTTTCAGTTTACTATGGGCACGCACTTCCTCCAACGGGGGCAGTATTGAGCCATAAGCTCAAGAGGTTAAGATGTCCACCACTGCTCTTGCACCCAAGAAAGCAAAGGTAACTGAACTAAATGACTATCGCCCTGTAGCACTCACTTCTGTCATCATGAAGTGCTTTGAGAGGCTAGTTAATAAGGATCATATCACCTTTACCTTTCCTAACACCCTAGACCCACTTCAGTTTGCTTACCGCCCCAATAGATCCACAGACGATGCAATTGCTATCAGACTGCACATTGCCCTATCCCATCTGGACAAGAGGAATACCTATGTAAGAATGCTGTTCATTGACTATAGCTCAGCATTCAACACCATAGTACCCTCCAAGCACATCATTAAGCTCGGGGCCGTGGGCTACTGTGTCCTGGACTTCCTGACGGGCTGTCCCCAGGGGGTGAAGGTAGGAAACAACACCTCCACTTCGCTGATCCTCAACAAAGGGGCCCTACAAGGGTAAGTGCTCAGCCCCCTCCTGTATTCTCTGTTCACCCATGACTGCGTGGCCATGCACGACCTCCAACTCAATCATCAAGTTTGCAGACGACACAACAGTAGTTGGCCTGATTACCAACATCGACGAGACAGCCTACAGAGAGGAGGTAAGGGCCCTGGGAGTGTGGTGACCGAAAAATAACCTCTCACTCAATGTTGACACATTGACGGGACCGCAGTGGAGCATGTGAAAAGCTTAAAGTTCCTCGGCGTACACATCACTGACAATCTAAAATGGTTCACCCACACAGACAGTGTGGTGAAGAAGGCGCAACACCGACTCTTCAACCTCTGGAGGCTGAAGAAATTTGTCTTGGCACCTAAAACCCTCACAAACTGTTACAGATGCACAATTGAGAGCATTCTGTTGGCTGTATCACCGCCTGATAGGCATCTGCACCGCCCTCAACCGCAGGGCTCTCCAGAGGGTGGTGTGGTCTGCCCAACGTATCAACAACCACCCAAGCCACTGCCTGTTCACCCCACTATCATCCAGAAGGCAAGGTCAGTACGGGTGCATCAAAGCTGGGACCGAGAGACTGAAAAACAGCTTCTATCTCAAGGCCATCAGACTGTTAAATAGCCATCACTAGGCGGCTTCCACCCGGTCACGTAACCCTGCACCTTATAGGCGCTTGAAATCACTGGCCACCTTAATAATGGAATACTAGTCACTTTAATAATGTTAACATTTTTTGCTTTACTCATCTCATGTAGTATATACTGTATTCTGTTCTACTCTATTTTAGTCAATGCCTCTCCAACATTGCTCATCCTAATATTTATATATTCCTTAATTTCATTCTTTTAAGCTGTGTGTATTGTTGTGAATTGTTAGATATTATTGCACTATAGGAGCTAGAAACACAAACATTTCACTACATCTGCAATAACATCAGCTAAACATGTGTATATGTGATACTGTACCCCCTAGCCCAAATGTCCTTTGTATGTTCTTTATTATATACTTCTGTTCCCCCATGGACTTTTTGTATTGACTTGTTGTTAATAAAAAATAAAAAATAAAATAATAATAAATAAAACAAGAACATTTAAATAAAAAATAACAAAAAACATTATTTCCCTCCTGAATTAGGATACGTAATTACACAACACCTTGCGGTAACACATGATTTATGGTAGGGAAATCCTCAAAGACGGAAGGCAGGTGGGAGGATGCGAGATCAGGTGGGACCATTCTAGACAATGAGAGGGCAGATACGCGTGTTATCAACAGGCCATAGAGATAGATCGAGGACTCATCTTTGTATGTGCAACTATAGCATCTGTGACATCATGGGCATTGAGGCTATCTCCATTTTAAAATAGTACATTTTTCTTCTTCTTCATTGAGTTGCACGGTATGAGTCATAATGCCCATAAAACCTAGTAGTAAAACCCTGAAATGTTTCCAATAGTTTTTCACAATTCATTTTTGCTCAGGGAGTGTTTTGTATAGGCTTACCCTGGAGTGATGTTTTGATAACCGCGTAAATCTCTCTCGGACAAGGTAACTTTTATCAATATATTCTCCCGTAGATTAGCCGCTAATGTGACTATCATACAGAACTACACATCTTGTCGCAAGCTTTGACATAATCCCTCAAGGCACATTTCTCATTGCAAGCTCATCGACAAGTAGCACAAGTAACCTAGCAAGTAGATATTATAGCCTTTTCAGTTTATTGTGTAAATCATTGATATCGTGTATTTCTGTGTGTGTTCTTGTTTTGCATTTTTCAAATGACCTTACCTAGCAACCTTAGAATTTTTTTGTTACTTCAATTTTTTTAATTGGCCTTTTGTAGCGAACTAGTTAACTTTATGCTAAAAGCAAGGATTGTTCTGTGCTATGTACCGGATTTTAACCACTACTCCAATAAGCACACGTGCATTTTATAGATTTACGACCTCTGTAAGCGAGAGGCATCGCTGGAGACGTGTGATAAGGTAAGCCTTGTTTGCTAGCTACTAACAAGCAATTTTAGTAAGTCAAAGATATGTGGTTAGCTAGGTGCTTATGCAAATTAACTAGATACCCACTGGCTGTAGTTATGTGTACAACGCATGTTATCTTCCTTACAAGTAAAAAGAAAACCAGCATAGGCTAATTAATGACTGTTTAATGACCTTTTATTTACAAGTCTTTATTGACAAGCCAGCTAGTTAACGTTAGCTCACGGTTTGTGTAGACATACTTTTTCACGTGCTGGCAGGCTAGCTATCGTTAGCCCACCAGCGAAGGGATATTTATCTAGATAGTTAATGTTAACTCACCTTTTGTGTAATCAGACTTGCTAGCTAACGTTAAATCGGCACCAAGGCAAGGATAGTTGGTTAGATAGTATGCCACCACATGTCACCACCACAGAAAAGTCTCACTACATGAATGGTGAACTAATGTTAACCAGCTAGATAAAAATTGTCTGGTGGGGGAGCTAGTTAGGCACCTACGTTAATTGACATTTTGGGAAAAAAGGCTAACTCGGCTCCATCATTCATTGAATCAGATGGCTCATTCATCACAAAACCCACTGATATTGTCAACTACTTTAAGGATGTTTTTCATTGGTAAGATTAGAAAACTTAGGTATGACATGCCAGTAACAAATGTTGACACGATACATCACAGTATATCTGACCAAATCATGAAAGGCAAGAAAAAAGAGGTGAAAAAATTATTGTTGTCTGTCAACAATGACAAGCCCCCGAGGTCTGACAATCTGGATGGAAAATTACTGAGGATAATAGTGGCGGATATTGCCAATCCTATTTGCCACATCTTTAATTTAAGCCTACTAGAAAGTGTGTGCCCCGAGGCTTGGAGGGAAACAAAAGTAATTCCCCTACCTAAGTAAAGCCCTCTTTACTGTTTCAAATAGCCAACCAATCAGCCTGTTACCAACCCTTAGTAAACTTCTGGAATATTTATTGAATGGGAGAGGACATCGTTTTGGACTGGTAAGTTCTTGTCATGCTAATGCCCTTGTTTGAAATTAATAATATAAAATATTATTTGTGATTGTTTTATTTATTTTAGAGGCAATATAAAAACATGTAATGTCATGAAATGTGAGATGCGTGTGTCTGCCGCCCCACCCCAACCCACATGAAATAGCCTATTTGAGGCTGTTCAGGGGAGGGCAGGCCCACAACAATGGCCAAAGTGAAATGGAGACAGTAGATACAGCTGGTCTGTCATAATATAACAGAGACAGTAGATATAGCTGAAATGTCATTATATAAAAGAGACAGTAGATATAGCAGGTCATAATAATATATTCAACCTTATGTTCCCTGTACTCTATATATATATATATATATATATATATATATATATATATATATATATATATATATATATATATATATATATATATATATATATATATATATATATATATATATATGTTTATTATACCTGTTGATACAGGGCTCATATGTGAAACTATTCTAACTGAACATTTTCTTTCACAGTGACACTGACTCCGAATGGCAGCCCCAAGGGCCAAGGTTTCCATCCCCCACTGAAGCTGGTTCTTCCAGCTCCTGCCACAAGTGATGTTCATCTGCCCAAATTTATTTCTGCAGGCATGGATGTGCCTCAGGGCCAAAAGGGCACAGCATGGAGGCGTCGCTGTGTTCTTTGCAAAATTAAGTCCCCCATCACCCGCGCCACATGCTTGGTGACCCTCTGCTTTACAGCAGAAAGAGACTGCTATGGCACCTGGCATCAGCAGCACAATATTGTGTAGACCTTTGGCAAAGTGGGTGGGGTTATATCCTTTCTGTTTGGCCCTGTCCGGTGGTCTCATCGGATGGGGCCGCAGTGTCTCCTGACCCCTCCTGTCTCAGCCTCCAGTATTTATGCTGCAGTAGTTTATGTGTCGGGGGGCTAGGGTCAGTTTGTTATATCTTGAGTACTTCTTCTGTCTTATCCGTGTCCTGTGTGAATTTAAGTATGCTCTCTCTAATTCCCTCTTTCTCTCTCTCGGAGGACCTGAGCTCTAGGACCATGAGTCAGGACTACCTGGCATGATGACTCCTTGCTGTCCTCAGTCCACCTGTCCTTGCTGCTGTTCCAGTTTCAACTGTTCTGCCTGCGGCTATGGAACCCTAAACTGTTCATTTTTACTCTTGGTGTGCTGTCCTGTTGCACCCTCTACAACCACTGTGATCTCCCGCCAGAAGAGGACTGGCCAACCCTCATAGCCTGGTTCCTCTCTAGGTTTCTTCCTAGGTTTTTTCCTTGCTAGGGAGTTTTTAGGCTGGGGCTATATAAATAGATTTGATTTGATGGAGAACTGAGGGTCTTCCAAATATTGAAAGTGTGTAAATAGTTATCCATGTTATTTTGTAAATGTATATATTTTTTTTCTTCATATTTCTTCATGTATTTTTTCCCCTTTTTCCCCCTTTTTTTCTCAATTTTTTTGGCGGGGGTGTGTTAGAATACCATTTTGGTATTTTGTATATAGTTATTTGTTTCAAAATGTATACCTTCACCAATTTGGCCACTTGGGTACATTTGGGTTACTTGTGTGGGACACCCGGGTGACTTCATGATAAATGTCACGTAGCACACTCATTTTAGAAGTTATCATTCTGAAACTTTGCACAAGTACTGTTGCCCTCTTATATTTTTCACTGAATTTGTCCCCATCATCCTATCTGAATGTTTGTTTTATCTTGTTCATTTTAAAGATGATGATATAAAAATAAAAAACATATGTTTTTTTCATTGTTTTATCTAAACCAGATCTATTGTGTTATATTCTCCTACATTCAATTCACATTTACACAACATTCAGAGTGTTTTCTTTCAAATGATACCAAGAATATGCATATCCTTGGTTCTGTACCTGAGCTACAGGCTGTTAGATTTGGGTATGTCTTCAGGCGGAAATTGCACAAAGTAGGGGGAGTTTTTTTTTAAAGAGGCTTTTAACATGTTTAACACATGATTAATACATAATAAATTCAGTGACAATAAGATAATAATCTGATTACGCTCATAAAATCACTATGCCTCTTTTCAATTACTATTTCTCTGTGTGTTGATTGGTGGGAAAAACAGGTCTACGTAACCTACTGTATGCTACACTACTTTCTTCAATGTCAACATTTGTTCAGATCAATTTGCTTGATTGCAAAACAAAATGTCGCTCTCAAAAAGTATCAAGACGAAAGGTGGATAATGAAAATCAAAGTTTCAGGGAAGAATGTACAGAGAGATATGCATTCATCTCTCCATCTTTTACCTATGCCAAACCAGTGTGTCTTATTTGCAATGAAAATATCACTGTTTGCAAATAATTAAATCTCAGATGTAATTTGGATCTAAGCATAGAACTTTCAGTGGCCTTTCCACCCCATGTAGAGGCCCGACACAGAAACATTGAATCGTTAACTGCAAGCTGCACACAGCTTTCTCTGTGGACATATTCTGTAACTTAAATGGTTTAAATCTGCAGTTACATGGAAGAGGGAAACAGTAGTGGACAAGGTGGAGAAATTTGAGGCCTTAACTAGGAGGCTTGAGTTGTTCGATTTGGACTTGTCATCTGGAAGACTACTGCACTTCAGCACACTGAAGAAACGACAGGCAGAGGGACCAGGCCGCAGCATTGTCACAGAGGTGATGGAAGATTTCATCAAGCAGCTGAGGACAACTTCTCCCCCAGATTTGAAGACTACAACACGCCCAAGGATATCCTTGCGTTTGTACGCGATCCTTTCACAGTCCTCCCAGGTGGAGAATTCTTCTCCCTTGCTAAGAAAACGATATTCTCGCTGGATGAGACTGCAATTCAAACTGAGCTGATTGAATTCCAGACATCGAGCCAAATCAGGGATGCGCTCAGGATTGCCGAGTCCCTGTGTGCGTTGTGCGTGGCATGTTCAGAGGAATACAGCACAATAACAGTCCCCATGCAACCAAGGTGCCTGTCCCCAGTCCCCAATGCTGTCTTCTCCCCCTTCCACTTGCCTCTTCCATTAATTTTGAAAGAATAAATATCACTGAATGACAGAAATATTGGAACAAAGTAGGCTAATGAAGGTAAACTAATTGTTGCTTAGTGGAAAATACTCTACACGGAAAATGACATGAGCAAGAGACGGTGGTAATATTTCTCCTTTTAGAGACTATAATATATATATATAATACATTGTATCCAGGTCAGGATAACCAAAACATTTCTTTGTTAAAGACTATCAGAAAGAATGTTGGTACTTATTTATTTTGATCCAAAGCCATGAATGAGTGAGTCACTCAGGTTTATGTAGGTGCCGAGGCTATATGAGTGAGTCACTCAGCTTTATGTAGCTGCCGAGGCTATATGACTGAGTCACTCAGCTTTATGTAGGTGCCGAGGCTATATGACTGAGTCACTCAGCTTTATGTAGCTGCCGAGGCTATATGACTGAGTCACTCAGCTTTATGTAGCTGCCGAGGCTATATGACTGAGTCACTCAGCTTTATGTAGGTGCCGAGGCTATATGACTGAGTCACTCAGCTTTATGTAGCTGCCGAGGCTATATGACTGAGTCACTCAGCTTTATGTAGCTGCCGAGGCTATATGACTGAGTCACTCAGTAGGTGCCGAGGCTATATGACTGAGTCACTCAGTAGGTGCCGAGGCTATATGACTGAGTCACTCAGTAGGTGCCGAGGCTATATGACTGCTCCATCAACTTGATTATTTAGCAGACATCACTTTATGTTCAGTCAGCACATATATTTTAAGAATATCATGGAATATAATTTAACATTTTCGTATCTCTTAGAATAAAAACCTTAGTGTAACAACAGTTTTAGTAAGTAATACTGACGAGTAGAAACAAAAAAATAAGTGTATTTTTCAGGGTGCGTGTGCAGGACAGAGGAATAGCAATTATTACACTATTGTTCTAAATTCAATCACCTTCTTCATCCTCATCATTCAGTTAATTGAAATTCAATGTTGAAGTCGTGCTCAATTATAATTTTCTATTTGGCTTATATCACTCATTCATTGTCAGTCAGAGACACATTGGCACCTTGGGACCCAAAAGCATAATCAGTGCTCTAACTCCCCCTTCCGCTGGTCTGGAGCAATGACGCAGTGAGGCAGGGCACCGTACTAAACCACAAATTAACTCTAAATCCCACAGCATAATCTCAAAACATTTAGTTTTGAGATTAGATAAAATGTCTGTTCATAATAAAGTGTTGCTCTGCCCTAACAACACTATCAACAAGGCAAGTCCTTTACAGGCCCTAGTTTTGTCACACCTACACTACTGTACACAAAGAGGGACTTAGGAAAATTGCAGTTGGCTCTGAACACGGCTGCATGGCTGGCCCTTAAAAGTACACGGAGAGCTAACATTAATGACATGCATGTCAATCTCTCATGGCTCAAAGTGGAAGAGGTGTTGACAAACTGAATGTACCGAGCTGTCTGTTTCAAATATTGCACACAGCTCAGACACCCATGTATACCCCACAAGACATGCCATCAGAGGTCTCTTCACAGTCCCCAAGTCCAGAACGGACTATGGGAGGTGCACAGTACTACATAGAGCCATGACTACATGGAACTCTATTCCACATCAGGTAACTGATTCAAGCCGTAAAAATACACCTATTGGAACAACGAGGACTGTGAAGAGACACACACAAAGGTACAGACACATGCATACGGATGCATTGTGATATTGTTGTATGGTGGTATCAAACATTTTGTATTGTAGATATGCAGAAGTGTAATAATGTTATATGATATACTGTTTTATCTTTTGTTTTATATGTTGGCTAGCTAGCTAGCTCACAAAGGACCTGCGTTTTCCCCCGTACAAAACACATAAACAGTTTAATTCCACAAATGCATATTTTGTACATGACTAATCAAGTGACCTTTGAAGTCAGTTATACATGTCAGCAGGGATGTAAATTAAAACTTCTTCGGGATTGGTGTCCCTTCCACGGGTTGAGGAACGTAGGCTAATGCGATTAGCATGAGGTTGTAAGTAACAATAACATTAACAAGGACGTAGACATATCTGATATTGGCAGAAAGCTTATATTCGTGTTAATCTAACTGCACCGTCCAATTTACAGTAGCTACTAGAGTGAAAGAATACCATGCTATTGTTTGAGGAGAGTGCACAGTTTTGAACATGAAAAGTTATTAATAAACAAATTAGCCTAATTTGGGTAGTCTTGATACAACATTTTGAACAGAAATGCAATGGTTCATTGGATCAGTCTAAAACATTGCACATACTTTGTTGCCATCTAGTGGCCAAATTCTAAATTGCAGCTGGGCTGGAATAATAAATTTTTCCTTTGTATTATCTTTTACCATTGTGTTATATTATCCTACATTCCTTTCACATTTCCACAAACTTAAAAGTGTTTCCTTTCAAATGGAACCAAGAATATGCATATCCTTGCTTCAGGGCCTGTGTTACAGGCAGTTAGATTTGGGTATGTCATTTTAGACAAAAATTGAAAAAAAGGGGCAGATCCTTATTAATTAAGATAGCCCACGTGTCACGTCTTCGGCTGAGGTCGGCTCCTCTCCTTGTTCGGGCGGCATTGGGCGGTCAACGTCACCGACTTTCTAGTCATCACCGATCCATGTTTCCTTTTTCCTTTTGTTTTGTCTTGATTACGCACACCTGATTTCTATTCCCTTATGTTCCTTATTTAACCTCTCGTCTACCTTTCTGTTTTGTCCGTGATTGTTGTGTTACCATGTGTGTTGGAGGGTTTTCTCATGACGTGATGTTTCCTTGTTGGAGATATTCCGTTTTTGTATTAATATTTTGAGTAAAGACTTTTGTGTTTTTCCTCAAACCTGTGTCCTGCGCCTGACTCAGACAACGAACCCAGCACATTGTTACACCAAGGCTAGAACTTTTTAAACTGGGCTTAGATAATGTAGATAATGTGCCAAACTAGCCTGACACAGCAGTGAAATGTTGCCTTTACAAACAGAGCATGCCACAGATTTAGGACCTGAATCTAGAAATCGTGGTCTGCTGGTCAGTGCCCAAAATCCTTATGTTAAATCCCTGTGTGTCAGTCCCTTTCAGATGATCCCCCTATCACTGTTGGTCCACCTCAGTGACCTCTTAGCTGAGGGTTTTAACTTTCCTCTGGAGAATTAGAATCAGAAGTACAGTCCTATATACTTCACCTCTTCCGGAAAACAGTACCCTAGACTGTCTTGATCATCTAGTTGAGCATTCCAGAAAATTCCTCCACCCCAGCAGAAATTTTCCATCTACATAGTAGGATTTTAGATGTGCATAGGGCTGTCCCCGACAAAAAAATCTTAGTCCTCTGAAAGTCCTCTCTTCTTTCGACCAATCAATTGCTCAAAACTTTTAAACGTGTATTTTTCCATATATAGACACACCCTATGTGTTTTAATAAAATCAACTATATGCATTGAGCTTGTCTGATGCTTTGATCTTACAGTTTGATGCTGTAACGTTCGTTGTCTTCCTCTGACGAGGAGTAAGAGAGATCGGACCAATGCGCAGCGTGGTAAGTGTCCATATTCTTTAATAGAGTAATTGAACACTGAAACAATAAATAAAACAACAAACGAACAGTCCTGAATGGTGCTGGAAAAACACTGAACAGAAAATAATCACCCCCAACTCAAAAGTGAAAACAGGCTACCTAAATATGGTTCTCAATCAGGGACAACGATAAACAGCTGCCACTGATTGAGACCCATACCAGGCCAAACACAGAAATCCCAAAACATAGAAAAAGGAACATAGACAACCCACGCAACTCACGCCCTGACCATACTAAAACAAAGACATAATAAAAGAACTAAGGTCAGAACGTGACAGATGCCTCAAGAGAGCGCTAGATAACCAGAGATATAGATAACCAAACACATTTTTTTTTTACCTGACCCAACTAGTCTTCTCCCGCTCCTTCTGCCATTACTCTCCTAAAGTTGCCATTAATAGGCTACACAAGGAGTCGGCAACCTTTCTCATGTGGAATGCCAATTTATCTTACCATTTCTACCAATCCGCGTGCCAGTTATGGTTTTTATATGCACATTTTCATGAAACAGTTCTACTTAATTTCTAATAACGGTTTCATTTCTCAAAATCATTGTCATCTGGTTAATCAACATTTTACCCAAATCTAAATGAACATTTTACAAACCTAAAAAGCAACTTCTATTGCCATTGCCAACAATACAAAACTAGCCTACAAATCAAATCAAATTTATTTATATAGCCCTTCATACATCAGCTGATATCTCAAAGTGCTGTACAGAAACCCAGCCTAAAACCCCAAACAGCAAGCAATGCAGGTGTAGAAGCATGTACAATAAAGCAAACAAATAAAACCCTTCCAGCCTGAAAATATCCTGATAAAAATAATTATCCTATAAATCACATTGGCAACTAACTTGAAACATTGGTATAAACTATTAACTTGGGTCTGGCCCGAAACTAGCAACATTGCATAAAATATTCGGGGCCCACAGAGTTTACTGAGCCAGTGAGCTGCACCTACATATAAACAGTACCAGCACCCAAAATGAGTACCAGAACCTATTTCACTCCAAGTCAAGCACTGATAAGAAGTCTATTTTATGACGTTTCCACTGGATCAGAGCATTACATTTTTCCCTTTCACGCTGAGTGATTATTGAAAGGGAGAGAGCTGGAAAGACGAACCAGAGTTATACTGTTAGCACTGAGGTTGTGTGCCCCAGCTGTGTCCTAGCTGTATGCAGCTCACCCTGCACTAACATAAATAACCATTGCATGTCTGCCTCTGCTAAGCTTCCCAGTAAAGCAAGAATCCTAGAAAAGTGTTAAAATTGCCCACGTTAAACATAAGAACAGGCAGTTAGATTTGTTACAGGCAGTTAGATTTGGGTATGTCATTTTAGACAAAAATTGAAAAAAAGGGTTTCTTCTTGTTCTTGTTTCTTAAGAAACAAGGTTCATGAAATCAATAATTGCTAGTAACAGGTGACATTCATATTCTGACAATCTCTGAAACTCACTTAAATAATACTTTTGATGATACGGTAGTAGCAATACATGGTTATAAGATCTACAGAAAATACAGAAATGTGTCTTCCGTCTGACCACTCCAGGCCGGATTGGTGGAGCGCTGCAGAGATGGTTGTCCTTCTGGCTTTCATCAGGCTGCCCACTCAAGAAAGATCAAGAAAGCTTCAAACTGTAACCAGTGCCTGCAACCTGGCTCAAGTTATCAATCAACCTACCAGGGTAGTTACAAACAGCACAGGAATGAAATCATCAACATGTATTGATCACATCTTTTACTAATGCTCCATAAATTTGTTTGTAGATGTAGTGACCACAATATAGTAGCAATATCTAGGAAAACCAAAGTTCCAAAGACTGGGCCTAATATAGTGTATTAAAGGTCATACAAGAAGTTCTGTAACAATTATTGTGTTGTTGATGTAAATAATATGTTGGTCTGTAGTGTGTAATGAGGAGCAACCAGACGCTGCACTTTTATGAAATTGCTTATCCCAGTTAATAATAAGCACGCACCCATTACGAAAATTTGTAAAACTGTTAAATCCCGATGGATTGATTAGGAATTGAAAAACTGTATGCTTGAGAGGGATGAGGCAAAAGAACCGAAAGGTTGCTAGATAAAATGACCAGGAAAAAATCTGTCATTCTGCCCCTGAACAAGGCAGTTAACCCACTGTTAATTATATGCATATTCTAGCATATGGGCCTGAGAAATCGGCCGTTTACAATGGGAACTTTATTTTTCCAAACATAAAAATAGTGCCCCCTAGCTGAAAGAGGTTAAGAGTCAAAGTAATCCCTGTTAATTCTCCCTTTGGGATTAATGTACTGGACGGACAACCTCTCGGAACTGGTCTTGTGACTCGCATGACCGAAAGTATCACCCTTCAGATTGGCGTCCTTCACTCTGAGGTCATTCAGTTATTGGTGTTGTCTTCACCTAAAGAACCCCTCATCCTCGGTCACCCCTGGCTAAGCCTTGACAACCCTGCCATCTCCTGGCGACAAGGGGAACTGCTGTCATGGTCTCCCGCCTGTTTTAAGAACTGCTTCAGTCTACCCTGTCGAGCCTCTGTAGAAGGATCGGAGTCTTCCATTCTAACCCACATCCCACCTGTATATGCCCAGTTCCAGAGTGTCTTCAGCAAGAAAAAGGCATCCATTCTGCCCTCTCATCACATCGAGGACTGCGCGATCGACCTCCTTGTCCATCCCAGAGATTGAGGCTATGGACACCTATATAGGAGAGGTCCTCGACATGGGATTAATCCATCCATCCACATCTCCAGGCTGCATCCAGTTTCTTTTTTGTGAATAAAAAGGATGGTAGTCTACTTCCCTGCATCGATTACCGACCCCTCAATGACCTTACCATTAAGAATTGCTTCCCTCTTCCTCTGATTCCAGCCACACTAGAACAAGTTGGACAGGCTACCATCTACTCCAAACCAGACCTACGAAGTGCTTACAACCTCAAATCAAATCAAATTGTATTTGTCACTTACACATGGTTAGCAGATGTTAATGCGAGTGTAGCGAAATGCTTGTGCTTCTAGTTCCGACAATGCAGTAATAACCAACAAGTAATCTAACTAACAATTCCAAAACTACTGTCTTATACACAGTGTAAGGGGATAAAGAATATGTACATAAGGATATATGAATGAGTGATGGTACAGAGCAGCATAGGCAAGATACAGTAGATGGTATCGAGTACAGTATATACATATGAGATGAGTATGTAAACAAAGGGGCATAGTTAAACCTGATCCATTTCCGAAGTGGGGATGAGTGGAAGACGGCGTTCATCACCACTAGGGGTCACACGAATACCTGGTTATGCCCTACGGTCTCACCAATGCTCCTGCAGTCTTCCAGTCTATCAGGAGATGATAAACCAGTTCATCATCGTGTACATTAACAATATCTTGGTCTATTCTCACTCCCTTGCAGAACACGTACAGCATGTGCAACAGGTCCTCCAACGGCTACAGGACCACCATCTTTATGTCAAAGTTGAGAAGAGCACCTTTCATGTTACTACGGTAAACTTCCTAGGGTGTGGGCTGACACCAGGAGGGGTCAACATGGCAAAGTCACGGCCGTGCTTAACTGGCACAAACCTACAACCGTAACGGAATTACAACGGTTCCTAGGGTTCTCCAACTACTACCACCAGTTCATCCGAAACTGCAGCAGCACAACCGCTCCTCTCTCAGCTCTCACCAGCCAAAAAATCCATACTCTCCAATGGACCGACACCGCCCTTACTGCATTTGAGACCTTGAAACGCCTCTTCACCTCTCCACCCATCCTTAGGCAGCCAGATCCTACCCTTCCTTTTGTTCTGAGGGTGGATGCTTCCGAGGTTCTCTCAGCGGGTCAGGGCACCTCCCATGTGGCTTCTTTTCCAAGAAACTGTCACCTGCTGAGAGAAACTATGATGTCGGGAACTGAGAGCTGCTCGCCATGAAGCTGGCTATCAAAGAGTGGCTCCACCGGTTAGAGGGAGCTCATCACCCATTCCTTGTCCTTACTGACCACCGCAATTTGGAATACTTTAAGAAGTGCTAAGAAGCTCAACCCCAGACACGCTCGCTGCGCACTCTTCTTCACCTGCTTCAACTTCACCATCACCTATCTGCCTTGGCAAGAAAAATGTGAAGGCTGATATTCCTTATCCTGTCTATTTGACTCCCCTTCCTCTAACCCAGCTCCCGAGCCCATCCTGCCTCTGTCTACCGTCGTGGGACCCATAAATGGGAAATCCAATCAGCTGTCCAAGAGGCCCTACGCCATGATCCAGCACCTCCCGACACCCCTGCAGGTAAGACCTACGTTCCGGCGTCCGTCGAACCCCAACAAATGCTGTGGTGCCATAACTCGCTGAGTTCTGGCCATCCCGGAAGCATCCGGACCAAGAAGTTACTGACATGCAAGTTCTGGTGGTCATGCATAACAGCAGACATCTGAGATTGGGTTCTCTCCTGTCCCATCTGTGCATGGGCACAAGCGATAGCCCTCGCCAACTATCTACCGGTAAGCTCGAGCCTTTACTAAACTACACAGACCATGGTCTCACATCGCCATGGATTTCCTCACTGATCTGCCGGACTCTTCGGGCTTCACGACTATTGTAGTTGTAGTGGACTGGTTGTCCAAGATTTGCCGACTCATCCCCCTTCCGCATCTACCCAATGCCATTGAAATAGCAGAGTGCATGTTCCAACAGGTGTTTCACCTGTATGGGATCCCAGAAAACATTGTTTCGGATTGGGGACCCCAGTTTGTCTCCAGGGTGTGGCGAGCATTCTGCGACCGACTGGGGGTCTCCATCAGCCTATCCTCTGGATACCATTCCCATACCAACAGGCAGATGGAACATCTGAATCAGAAAATAGGGAAGTACCTTCGCCAACACTGCACCCACCAACCACACGAGTGGAGTCACAATCTAGACTGGGCCAAATACACACAGAACTCCCTGGTGCATTCTGGACTCCATCTCACTCCTTCTCAGTATGTCCTCGGGTACCAATCCTCCGTGTTCCCATGGGAGACCGAGCCTGAAATTGTGCCTGCCGTCGATGAGGCGTTTCGACGGCATGATCAGGTTTGGGAGACCACACATCGGCACCTCCATCAAGCATCCCTCTCCCAGAAATGGTTCGCTGACCGGCGTCGCAGACCTGCTCCACTCTTCCAACATTGGGCAACGTGTGTGGCTTTCTTCCTGGGACATCCGGCTCCGTGACCCCTGAAAAAATGTCAGTTTCCGGTTCATTGGTCTTTTCAAAATAACACACCTATCGTCTCCAGTTGCCCCGCCATTACCGGATTTCCTCATCCTTCCATATGTCCCTCCTCAAGCCTGTGAGGTTAGCACCTCTCCTTCATCCTGTGGCTCACCTCGGCGCCGGCTTATTCCATCCTTGACTCAAAGCACCTGTGTGGTCGCATCCACTACCTGGTGGATTGGGAGGGGTACGGACCCGAATAGCGGTCCTGGGTTCCCGCTCAGGACATTCTCGACCCAGCCATGATCCTGGCATTCCACCATAACCATCCTGACCGCCCAGCTCCATGCCCCCGGGGGAGGCCCCCTGCTCAGCTTCCTGGGCTGTTAAGAGCCGCCCATGGAGGGGGGAGGGAGTGTCCAACTCACACTCCCAAACACTCAGATCCCCAGAACGCAGCCCACTTTCCAGCTCACTCTCCAGATCCCAATCACTGGAATTCTAATCACCTGTTCACACACCTGCATGTCATCATCCTTTTGCCTATTCCCTGCCTGTACTGTTGCTATTTTTGGACCTACCGTATATGACATTCTGCCTGCCCCTGGACCCAGCTACCTGCCTCCTCCTATGGTCCATGAAACACATGAAACACCTGCTGCGCTCTGCGCTTGAAACCAGCCCTCTGTTTCCTTTGTGTTCATTACGGTGTGGTGTCCAGGAGTTCCCTTTTCCTGGTGCAGGATATACAGGGTTTCTCCCTCCCCAGATACAATACAATTCAATAATTTAAAAAAGACAATACAAGTAAAAGTTGTGTCTTGTAAAATTGTAATGCCAAGTGGCAGGTCTCTCTCCATTCAGAGACATCAGTTTCAAGCCCGTCTGTCAGTCTGGACTGGAGTCTTCACGTCATCTTGCAAGTCTCCATGTGCTGGCTCCATATACAGTGGGGCAAAAAAGTATTTAGTCAGCCACCAATTGTGCAAGTTCTCCCACTTAAAAATATGAGAGAGGCCTGTAATTTTCATCAAATAAGTATTTGGTCAATAACAAAAGTTTATCTCAATACTTTGTTACATACCCTTTGTTGGCAATGACAGAGGTCAAACATTTTCTGTAAGTCTTCACAAGGTTTTCACACACTGTTGCTGGTATTTTGGCCCATTCCTCCATGCAGATCTCCTCTAGATCAGTGATGTTTTGGGGCTGTTGCTGGGCAACACATCAAAGACACTGGTTGGTCTCACACTCACACACACACACACACACACACACACACACACACACACACACACACACACACACACACACACACACACACACACACACACACACACACACACACACACACACACACACACACACACACACACACACACACACCACTGATTACATTATCAATGGTGGTTATGATTACCCTGGTGGAACCAACCTGATCGCAGCATTCACCTTTCTATTAAACTTCAGGTGTCATGCAATTTGAGGTGAAATAGAATGGTGAACACAGTGATCAGCCGCAGCCTCTGTACCTGGCTTCCTGCAACCCGCCCGAGCTTCCCCTGGCCTGCACCCTATTTCACCCCAGTGTTTCAATAAATAACTCGGTTACCTCATCCCAGTCTCTGAGTCTGAGTCTGCTCTTGGGTTCACCTGTTTCCCTCCGCGCGACAATTACTGTAACACCTCAGCAGAGCTCGATGGTGAAACCTGCATTGTAGAAGTCCATTCAGCTCAGCTTCACTTCCCTCCTGCAGACAGTTTGGCTGTCAGCAGTCACCCAAAAAGAACTGAAGTCAATAAACATGGATTAGAATAGAAAGGAATAATCAGAGAGAGGGAGAAAAAGGTTGAATGAACAGGCAATGATAATGAGACAACATAACAGATAAGTAAAGTGAGAGAGAGAGAGAGAGAGAAAAGAGAGGGAGAGGTAAAATTAGAAGAAAGTGTGAATAATAGAGATCAGGAAAAGGGAAACAGATGGATGAAGAGGAGTGCATCAATTAAAAGAATTGTGCCTGTGTGTGCGTGCTCTAGCATTCCTGAGAGCATGTGATAAGTGTTGGGGCTTCCTGGCACTAAGCGGCCCAAAGAGAAGCTTTACAGAGGTCACAACTCCACAATTACCCCTGTGTAAACTCTGCTATGCAACAGCAATCAAGGGAAGTTATACACACACGACGCACGCATGCACCCGCCAGCACACACACAGTTGATGCAGTCCTCAATTATGTATAGATGTGGTGCACTCACTTGGGCATGGTAGGTACTACAAGCCCCTCATAGTTGGTAGAGCAAGGCCTGTGTACTACCACAAAAAAGCGGAAGGTGAGTTTCTCGAGTATGGGTGCCCTCAAATATCAATCTAGTCATACAAGAGCTGGCATTGTATTATGCCATGTGCAAACCAGACAGAGAGAGAGAGGGAGAGGGAAAGTGATTATAGAGAGGAGAAGAGAGAGACAAGGGAGGGAGAACGGTTAAAGTGAGACAAAGGGGAGAGGAAGAGAGATGAGGGAGGAGAGAAGAAGAAAGAAGGAGGGGAGGAAGAAAGAAGGAGGGGGTAGAGAGAGCTCAGTATGACTCTGATTCAACTTCTATGTTTATTTTTAGTTTGGGGAACTAAAATTTACTAGAGAATTTACTAGAAAGACAAATCTGACAGAGATAATGTGTCACTCGCACCCCTACACAAACTGTGTGCACGCCCATAACACAACAAGCTCTCACAGTCTCACCGCATAATTAGACGTTTATCCACGTTTTGCCAAACATCAAATTCCAAAGTGTTTTTCTACACCCTAGGTTGACTATTCCTGCTCAGTATCATTTAGTTTCTCCAAACATCAAATACAGAAGGTTAATGTACAGGTAGCAGATTATGGACCCTATTGATGTAGTTGCAGGTGTAAATATACTAATATACAGTACATGCGTTATTTCTTAGTTTACAATTGTACAATTTATGTTCCCCGCATATAAAAACCAGAAAGACTACCGGAAAGGCCCGAACGCAAGATCGTTTTTTATGACTCACACGGTGAGACATCTGTAGCCTATTGTAGGTAAACTGGTGCGCAACAAGTTTTACTTAACGTTTTAGTACGGAAAACGGCGTGAGGATTATTCTACAATATCCACAACATATTGACACAATTACAATCTTCATAGAATAAAAATATAATTTCATCATGTACATGTGGAAAAACATATTTGAGTGAACATTATCAAGCCATCAGCGGATGAAACAGAAAGACAATTCTCTCCTCCCTCTCTCCCCGGTTTTAGCTTGTGGCTATCACTGTCTAGCTGGGTAGCTTTAGGATATTTTCAAGTTTGTCATACCAGTGACAAACTTGGCTATGATATCGACATTTGGCAATACACAAACAAAATCTAGCTCACTTATTTATCCAGTTTGAAAGAAACAGTCACAAATTAATTCAGAAACGGACAAAGAGGATAGCTAGCGTTAGCAAACATTAGCTGATGCCTCTTCAACAAGAAACAACGGTGACATTCAAATCAAATCACATTTCATTTGTCACATGCTTCGTAAACATCAGATTTGGACTAACAGTGAAATGCTTAATTATGGGCCCTTCATAACAATGCAGAGAGAAAGAAAATAGAGAAATAACAGAAAAGTAAATCACGTAATAATAAATGTAACCGTCGATACACAATGAATAACGATAACTTGGCTATAACAAGGGTACTGAGTACTGAGTCGACGTGCAGGGGGATGAAGTAATTGAGGTAAATATGTACTGTACATATAACTAGGAATAAAGTGACAGATAGTAAACAGTAGCAGCAGCATATATGATGAGTAAAAAAAGTGCAAAAAGGGTCAATGCAGATTGTCCAGGTAGCTATTTTGTTAACTATTTAACTATTTATTTAGTAGTCTTATGGCTTGGGAGTAGAAGCTGTTCAGGGTCCTGTTAGTTCCAGAATTGGTGAATCAGTACTGCTTGCCATGCATTAAAAGAGAGAACAGTCTGTGACTTAGGTGGCTGGTGTCTTTGACCATTTTTAGGGCCTTAGGGAGCATCATGGTTTGGGACTGCTTTGCTGCCCCAGGGCCTGGACAGCAAATCAACAACAGAATGGCTTCAACAGAAGAGAATACGACTTCTGAAGTGGCCCAGTCAGAGTCCTGACCTCAACCTGATTGAGAAGCTGTGGCATGATCTCAAGAGAGCAGTTCACACCAGACATCCCAAGAAGAGTGCTGAACTGAAACAGTTTTGTAAAGAGGAATGGTCCAAAATTGCTCCTGACTATTGTGCAGGTCTGATCCACAACTACAGAAAACGTTTGGTTGAGGTTATTGCTGCCAACGGAGGGTCAAACAGTTATTAAATCCAAGGGTTCACATACTTTTCCCACCCTGCACTGTGAATGTTTACATGGTGTGTTAAAAAACATGTAATTGTTTGTATGTTATTAGTTTAAGCAGACTGTGTTTGTCTATTGTTGTGACTTAGATGAAAATCAGATGAAATGTTATGCAGAAATCCAGGTAATTCCAAAGGATTCACATACTTTTTCTTGCCACTGTATATAGTGGAAACAATAGTAGTCCTCCTAAAACGGAACGTTGAGCAACACCGAAACTTACAATTGATTTGTCAGAGGACAAACCATCCACAGAGACAACTGATATCTTTCTGACAGATAAGATCTAAACCAGGCAAGAACTTATCCGTGTAGAACAATTTGGGTTTTCATTCTCTCCAAAAGAATGTGGTGATTGATGGTTTCAAAAGCGGCACTAAGGTCTAGGAACATGAGGACAGATGCAGAGCCTTGGTCTGTCGCCATTACAAGATAATTTACCACCTTCACAAGTGCAGCTTTAGTACTATAATGGGGTCTAAAACCAGACTGGAGCATTTTGTGTACATTATTTGTCATAAGGCAGTGAGTTACTGTGCATCAGCTTTTTAACAAATGTTAAATTAACTTTTTGGGGATAGAGGGCAGTATTTGGAAGTTTGATGACTAAGGTTCCCAAAGTTAACTGCCTGTTACTCAGGCCCAGAGGCTAGGATATGGATATGGGTTTGATTTGGATAGAAAACATTTCAAAACTGTTCAAATAATGTCTGTGAGTATAACATAACTGATATGGCAGGAGAAAACCTGTGGATTTTTTGTTGTTGATGTGGGTACTTTTCAATTGAATGCATATACAATATGTAATGGGTTAGGACCCATATTGCAGTTCCTATGGCTTCCACTAGATGTCAACAGTCTTTAGACATTGTTTCAGGCTTGTTTTCTGAAAAATGAGGAAGAATGAGACCATTTTGTTAGTGGACTGTAGAATGAAGCAGAGCTGGTTTGCGCACGTGACGGATTGCGCACCCTTCATTGTTTTTCCTTTCTATTGAATACGCTATTGTCCTGTTTAAATATTATCAATTATTTAGACAATAGACAACCTGAAGATTAATTATAAACATTGTTTGACATGCTTCGACAAACTTTACCGGTACTATTAGGATGTATTCGTCTGCATGTTGTGACCGCCTTTGAGCCAGTGGATAAGCCAGTACTGAACAAAACGCGCCAACAAAACTGAGTTTTTGGGATATAAAGAGGGACTTTATCGAACAAAACAAACATTTATTGTCTAACAGGGACTCTTGTGACTGCAACCAGATGATGATCATCAAAGGTATGTGATTCATTTTGTCGCTATTTCTGACTTTCGTGACTCCTACTTGGCATGAAAATGTTTGTATGCTTTTGTAAGCGGGGCGCTGTCCTCAGATAATTGCATGGTATCTTTTCGCTGTAAAGCCTTTTTGAAATCTGACACAGCGGCTGGATTAACAAGAAGTTCATCTTTAAACCGATGTATAACACTTGTATCTTTTATGAATGTTTATTATGAGTATTTCTGTATTTTGAATTTGGCGCTCTGCAATTTCACCAGATGTTGTTGAGGTGGGTCGCTAGCGGAAAGCGTATCCCTAAAAATTGAAAGGGAGATCCGATATACAGTACCAGTCAAAAGTTTGGATACACATACAGTGGTTCTTCCTTTAAAAGTTGAGTCGTACTGCAGCACAGCTGCCGCAGAATTCTATGGCACGTTATTTATATATGCATATTATTGGTATCATTTGAATGGAAACATTCTGAAGTCTGTGAACATGTTAATTGAATGTAGGTGAATATAGCACAGTAGATCTGGTGGAAGAAAACAGAAAGAAAGAGCATACGTTTTCTGTTTTTTATTGTTGTAGCATCATCTTTCACATGTACTAGAATAGCCACACAGTCAGATAGGATGCTGGGGATAATTTGATGGATAACACAAGACGGCAACTGTAGTTGTGCAAAGTTTCAGACTGATAACTTCAGGAATGGGTGAGCTACATGACATTTAGCATGAAGTCACCCAGGTGTCCCACACAAGTTGACCAAATGTACCAAAGTGGGCGAATTGGTGAAATGATATATAACTATATACAACAGTGCAAATAACTATATACAATATATCAAAAAGCAATTCTAACACACAAAAAAAAATATCTAAAAATGTTTTAAAAAATATTTGAAAAATCCCCCCAAAAAACAGGGGTAGACCCTTTGGAAGACCCTTAGCCCTCTACACAATAGTTTGCTGCTGGTGCCATGTCCCATAGCAGTCTCTTTCTGCTGTAAAGCAGAGGCAAACTGAACAAGCGGTGCAGGTGATGGGGGACTTCATGCGACACAGAACACATCAACTTCTCCATGCTGTGCCCTTTTGGCCCTGAGGCACAGTCATGCCTGCAGTTATGAACTTTGGCATATGAACACCACTGGAGGCAGGAGTAGAGGGGGCAGAGGTAGAGGGGGCAGAATGTGATGCTGTGGACTTTGTGCTATAGCCAGCAATGGGATGAGCAGCTCCCTGAAGGCTAGCTGTGAGATGGGGGGCTGTCCACAGCTCTTCGCCATTTCCTTCTGCAGGATGAAGGAATTCACCACAGCAATGTCAATGAAATGGTAAAACAATGTCTTGTACCATTTCTTTGTCTTATGAAGAACATTGTAGTACCCTATCAGTGCGTATGATAGGTCTACACCTCCCATGCTCTTGTTGTAGTCCTTGATAGCTGCAGGAATGAGGACATTTTTGGTGGTCCATGCCCTAGTAGCGTCCTTCACACGCCTGACGATGTGATCACTGAAGAACTTGTGGATAGTGGAGCACCACCTCTCTGGTGTCCATCCACTTCACAAACAGCAGGCCATCTTCATGGATCCATTGCATGGTACCCCGCTCAGCCCGCTTAGGCATGTCATTTACCTTTGTCTTTGGAAAGCCCACTCTGTTTGTCACGTTCTGACCCAGTCCGAGGTCAACGGCGAGGGTCGCCACTCGAAAGGCGCCAGGGAGGCAGGTTAAGAGGCGGATAAAGACTATGGTGGAGTGGGGTCCATGTCCCGCGCCAGAGCCGCCACAGTGGACAGACACCCTACCCAGACCCTCCCCTATAGGTTTAGGTTTTGCGGCCGGAGTCCGCACCTTTGGGGGGGTACTTTCACGTTCTGACCTTAGTTCTTTTGTTATGTCTTTGTTTTAGTATGGTCAGGGCGTGAGTTGGGTGGGTTGTCTATGTTCCTTTTTCTATGTGGTGTTTTTGTGTTTGGCCTGGTATGGTTCTCAATCAGAGGCAGGTGTTGTTAGTTGTCTCTGATTGAGAATCATACTTAGGTAGCCTTTTCCCACCTGTGTGGTGTGGGTGATTGTTTTCTGTTTTGTGTATTCACCGTACAGGACTGTTTCGTTTAGTTCGTTCTCGTTATCTTGTTTTTGTGTTCATGATAATAAACTATCAATATGGACACTTACCACGCTGCGCATTGGTCCTCCTCTTCTTCCACCACAGACGAGCGTTACACTGTTGGTCCGAATGGTGCCACAAGCCCACACCTCCAGCTTCCTCAGGTCTGCAAACAGGGTAGGGCTTGTGTAAAAGTTGTCCACAAAAAGTTTGTAGCCCTTCCCCAGCAGTTGAAAATCCAATAACTCCATCACGGAATTGTAACTTACCAGTCCCTTACCAGTCGCAAAACTGCTTTTCCCCTCATAAACAAAAAAATTGCATGTGTATGCACACACAGAATCAGCCAAAACAAACAGCCTGTAACCCCATTTCGTTGGTTTGTTATGCATGTACTGTTTTAGGCCAATTCTGGCCTTTGAGGCTACCATCCTCTCATCTATGGACAAGTTCTGGGCGGCTGAAAATGGATCTTGCAGGCCTCAACCATGCTGGGGTAGAGAGGTTTGACTTTGCAGAGCCTGGTCAAACCTTGTGGTGACTCTCCTCCTGTCATTCTCCTCATCAACTTCTGGGTCACTGATGTGAAGTACCCGTGAGATATTTATAAACCTTGTAGAGGACATGACAGAAAGGCAGTTGATAGAGTGGGGATGTTTTCCAGTAATCCTTTAGGGTTTTTAACTTCACCAGCCCCATGTAAATGACCAGTGAAAGGTAGCAGAAAAGGTCTGACATGGAAATGGGCTTCCATGCCTCTTTCTTTCCTGCTTGCTTCCTAGCCCCATACTTGTTTGTATTACACACCAGCGAATCAACAACTGCTGGGGTGAAAAACAGTTGAAAAAGTTGCATGGTGCTGTATTTCGAGGTCATGTCCAGCTGAGGTCCTGGTGGCCTTTTTGGTCTGAATATTGGAGGACGTGACTCCACATCCTCCTCCAGCACAGAGTGCCATTGCCCCTCTACCTCTCTGCCAGCCGGTTCCACACTTCCCTTCCTCCACTTCTTTGTTAGTGTCTTTACACCATTAGATGGCCGGGCGGGGGTAGGTGTGGAGCCGGAGACAGCAGGGGTCCGGCTGGATGAACCCGCTTCAGTGGGGGATGGCACCTTGGCACCCGGGGCTCCCAGTCGGAGTCGCTATCACTGTGAAAGAAATCATTTAAAATAATATTTGTTATGTATGAGACTTTTATCATCACTTCAAATAAACAGATATGTATTGTATAGAGCAGAGGGAACAGTCACTAAGGTGAAGTGCTGTTCCATTCAACTCTGGCCATTGTTGTGGGCCTGCCCTCCCCCAACAGCACCCAATGGCTAATTCATATGGAAATATAACATTTCATTTTAATAAAAAATACACACACACACACGCACACAGACACGCACACAGACACACACACACACACACACACACACACACACACACACACACACACACACACACACACACACACACACACACACAAACAAACAAACACACACAGGTTATGGGTCATACACATACATACACACACACACACACACACACACACACACACACACACACACACACACACACACACACACACACACACACACACACACACACACACACACACACACTATGTATAGCCAATGTGTACTTTACACATTTCATCATACATTTCATTACTGATTATATTTCTATATATTGCACACAAAAAAATCAAATTATTTATATTTCAAACAACGGCATTAGCAATTACCATTCCAGAAGTATGTCCTCCCCTTGCAGAAACATCTCCTCAAGTTTTTGAATCATAACTATGCTCACTCAAAGATTCTTCAAACAACAAATCTGTCTCACTTTCTCGATCAATTTATTCTATAATCTGGTGCAAATCTGTATACTTAGACTTGGACCTCGCTTTTCCTGATTTATTCGCCACAATGTCTTCAATGAAATCGTTGAAAAAATACTTCTTCCAAAATACTACTTTCCAAAATACTGCTGTGCGTAACGAGCGTGACTGCAACAAGTCTGATGGTCAATGGCAAATGAAGTTCGTTACGTGTGCGTTTACAAACAAGGGATGGTGGTCCAACCCATAACCATCACATACTGGTGTTTACATCAGCTCATTTGCTATCTACCAAGCTAGATTTCAAGAAGATCAGTGGTCATTGGGCAGAAATACAGTCAATCAACGAAACTTTGCTAATATTATTGATGCGCAATGAGGTCATTGCTCGTTGTCTTCAAATAAGTTCCTTTCGGTCAATAGGCCCCACAAAAAGAACAATCAAGTTTGGCTGTGTTGCAAACATCCAGAGGATGTGTGTAATTACGTCGAATGCTTCGTCAAAAGTTGATAGAGATGGAATTCACGACACAAGCGGTTTACAAAATGTTTCCTGTTAGGCTATAAAAATGGATTTTATCAAAGAAAACGGCACTTCATTTGATCACTGGGACCCTCAGGAGGAGAAATAAGAGCAAGATATCAGAATGTAAGTCATCAAAAAAAAACTTCAGATGTGAATGTGTCAAAACTGTCATGTGTCAAAACTGTTGATCGCTCTTCTCAAACAAAAGCATGGCATTTGTTCTCTGTAATAGCTATTTTATATCGGAAAATGCAGGTTGATTACCAAGATTCTAATCTTTTGAAGGATGTAAGACACTTGAATTGTCAAGAATGTTTAATGTTACGACGTTGTATTTTTAGTTTGTCGCTCTGAAATTTCCCCGGATGTTGATCCCGTTAACGGCATTGCAGCCATAAGAAGCTAACTCTGTCTTTAATGCTTTTTTGGGTTGCATCAAACATGGACAGAAGCATCTGAGACACAGTATTAATGATGAACACCTGGAGGTTCACTGGTAAGCCACATTTGCCTCGGGATCCATTCCCGTTGGTGTTATGTCTCCACTTGTGGTATCTTCCTTCGGTTACACATTCTTGGAATAGCATAACCTTGTCTGGACGGCCCTTGCTGTGCCTGGTGAGCAGTTTGTCAAGTTCTGTTGTCAGAAGAGGTAATGGAAAAGTCAGGGTGAACCGACAACCTGACGAACCTGCCACGTTTGTTGTCTCTGCCTGTCGGAGGTGGAGTCCTAAAGCTCACAGGTGTGCCTGGCATAGATCTCGTTACTCTCTCTCTTCAATGCGTCTTTGTCCGATTCGCTGGCTGTCAAGGAGGTGTTTCTGGGACCACATTGTTTCTTTCAAGGTAGGATTATGGCAATATTTTGTTATGTTTAGACCTATTTACATGTATATTTCTATAATTTTACCTAATGTTGGATGTTAGGCTAATGTTTTTTTTTTTCAAATGCAGACAATAACCCAAAACACACTGTCGACCGGGTTTGTATTGCAAATGAGGGCATAAACTGGGTCAAGATGCCAGCAGAATAAGTAGACCAGCAAGACTTTTAATAGCACATTACTTTCGACTAGTGAGACTCACCCCGCCTACCGTCGGCCTACAGTATATCTAAAAATGTTTTTTTTCCATTGCTACACGTAGGTCTCCTGATTTGAATCTGATCTAATTTGTTTGGTATCAACTGAAAATGTGACTTTTCCAAGCCTACAAGCAAAGATGAACTAGTGAAGGCCATCAAGATATTTTGGTTTGAGAAACGATATAACAATGCAAAAAATACAATGATCTCAGCAAGATTTTACCCGTGGTCGTGGAGAAGTGCAACTAAAATGTAGCTGAGATGTACAGTAGTTGAAATAAACATCTGCATTTTGTCTTTTTTATCATTATTTTATTAACGAAAGCATAAAGATGTTGATAAACAAATACAGTACAACAGTGGTTCACAAACTTTTTATAGTCCCTTACCCTTTCAAACATTCAACCTCCAGCTGGGTACCCCCTCTAGCACCAGGGTCAGAGCACTTTCAAATGTTGTTTTTTGCCATCATTGTAAGCCTGCCACACACACACTGTACGATACATTTATTAACTTCTTGGTGCACCCATCCCGTTAGCGGGATCATTTTCATCAACATCCGCTGAATTGAAGAGCGCCAAATTCAAATTAAATTACTAAAAATATTTAATTTTCATGAAATCATAAGTGCAATATAGCAAAACACAGCTTAGCTTGTTGTTGGTTTTGGAAACTTTAGAGTGTTTTCTATCCTAATCTGACAATTATATGCATATTCTAGATTCTGGGCCTGAGAAATAGGCAGTTTCAATTGGGTACATTTTTCATCCAAACATCAAAATACTGCCCCCTACACTCAACAAGTTAAACATAAGAACAAGTGTGAGTTTTTGTCACGACCCGCCTCGTGTGAAGTGACAAAGAGCTCTTATAGGACCAGGGCACAAATAATAATAATGTAATAATAATCAATAATTTTACTCTTTATTTAACCATCTTACATATAAAACCTTATTTGTTCATCGAAAATTGTGAATAACTCACCAGAGGTTAAACTTCTTATGGTATATGGCCAAAAGCCAGGGAAAATGCAGCGCGGCAAATTCAAATAAAATGATATAAAATATAACTTTCATTAAATCACACATGTAAGATACTAAATTAAAGCTACACTCGTTGTGAATCCAGCCAACATGTCAGATTTTAAAAAGGCTTTTCGGCGAAAGCATAAGAAGCTATTATCTGATGATAGCACAACAGTAAACAGAGGGTAGCATATTTCAACCCTGCAGGTGCTACACAAAATGCAGAAATACAATATAAAACATGCCTTACCTTTGGCAAGCTTCTTTTGTTGGCACTCCAATATGTCCCATAAACATCACAATTGGTCCTTTTGTTCGATTAATTAATTCCGTCCATATATATCCAAAATGTCCATTTATTTGGCGCATTTGATCCAGAAAAAAACAGCTTCCAAATTGCGCAACGTCACTACAAAATATTTAAAAAGTTGCCTGTAAACTTTGCCAAAACATTTCAAACTATTTTTGTAATACAACTTTAGGTATTTTTAAACAAATTGAGACAGGTCTGTTTGTGTTCAATACAGGAAGACAACAAACCAAGCTACTTTTCGAGTCTTGCGCAACTCAACAGTGTTACGCAGTTCCTAGATGGCCATACTTCTTCATTGCACAAAGGAATAACCTCAACCAAATTCCAAAGACTGGTGACATCCAGTGGAAGCGGTATGAACTGAAGACACGTTTCTAAGAAATATCGTTTCTCCATGAGAACTCACTGAACAGACAGAGACCTAAAAAAAAAAATCTGAAAGGTTAGTCCTCGGGGTTTTGCCTGCTACATAAGTTCTGTTATATTCACAGACATGATTCAAACAGTTTAAGAAACTTCAGAGTGTTTTCTATCCAAATCTACTAATAATATGCATATCTTATATTTTTGGCATGAGTAGCAGGAAGTTGAAATTGGGCACGCTATTTATCCAAAAGTGAAAATGCTGCCCCCTATACCTTAAGAAGTTAATGAGAAGGGTGTGCTTGAAAGGATGCACATAACTCTGCAATGTTGGGTTGTATTGGAGAGAGTCTCAGTCTTAAATAATTTTCCACACACAGTCTGTGCCTGTATATATTTTTCATGCTAGTGAGGGCCGAGAATCCACTCACATAGCACGTGGTTGCAAAGGGCATCCTTTTCTTAACAGCGCTATTTGCCAAGGCAGGATACTCTTAGCACAGCCCAATCCAGAAATCAGGCGGTGGCTTCTGATTAAATTACATTTTCACAGAACCGCTTGTTGCAATTTTGATGAGGCTCTTGTTCAGATATCAGGGCATGAAAGGGATAACGAATCCAGTTGTTCATGTCATCCGTTTCGGGGAAGAACCTGCGTAATTGCTCACCCAACTCACTCAGGTGCTTTCACATTTGACATTGTCCGTAAGCTTGAATTCATTTGCACAAACAAAATTCATATAATGATGGAAAGACCTGTGAGTTGTCCTTGTTAATGATGACAGAAAAGAGCTTCAACTTCTTAATCATAGCCTCAATTTAGTCCCGCACATTGAATATAAACTCAGCAAAAAAATTATCGTCCTCTCACTGTCAACTGTTGTCACACCCTGACCATAGTTTGCTTTGTATGTTTCTATGTTTTGTTTGGTCAGGGTGTGATCTGAGTGGGCATTCTATGTTGTGTGTCTAGTTTGTCTGTTTCTATGTTTGGACTGATATGGTTCTCAATCAGAGGCAGGTGTTAGTCATTGTCTCTGATTGGGAACCATATTTAGGTAGCCTGTTTGGTGTTGGGTTTTGTGGGTGATTGTCTCCTGTGTCAGTATTTGTACCACACGGGACTGTTTCGGGTTTTCACGTTTCTTGTTTTTGTAGTTTATTCATGTATAGTTTCTTTATTAAAGAACCATGAATTATAACCACGCTGCATTTTGGTCCGCCTCTCCTTCCCAGGAAGAACCCCGTTACAACTGTGTTTATTTTCAGCAAACTTAATTAACATGTGTAAATATTTGTATGAACATAACAAGATTCAACAACTGAGACATAAACTGAAAAAGTTCCACAGACATGTGAATAACAGAAATTGAATAATGTGTCCCTGAATAAAGGGGGGGGGGTCAAAATGAAAGTAAGAGTCAGTATCTGGTGTGGCCACCAGTTGCATTAAGTACTGCAGTGCATCTCCTCCTCATGGACTGTACCAGATTTGCCAGTTCTTGCTGTGAGATGTTACCCCACACTTCCACCAAGACACCTGCAAGTTCCCGGACATTTCTGGGGGGAATGGCCCTAGCCCCCACCCTCCGATCCAACAGGTTCCAGACGTGCTCAATGGGATTGAGATCCGGGCTCTTCGCTGGCCATGGCAGAACACTCTTGCAGGAAATCACGCACAGAATGAGCAGTATGGCTGGTGGCATTGTCATGCTGGAGGGTCATGTCAGGATGAGCCTGCAGGAAGGGTACCACATGAGGGTGGAGGATGTCTTCCCTGTAACGCACAGCGTTGAGATTGCCTGTAATGACAACAAGCTTGGTCCAATGATGCTGTGACACACGGCCCCAGACCATGAAAGACCCTCCACCTCCAAATCGATCCCGCTCCAGAGTACAGGCCTCGGTATAACGCTCATTCCTTCAACGATAAACGCAAATCCAACCATCACCCCTGGTGAGACAAAACCGTGACTCGTCAGTGAAGATGGCATTCCAAGATGGAATAGCAGTCAGACGTCTTTTGTCCTCGTCTTGTCGTGTTCCGTGTATAAATTGTGTATACATCTTTTTATATCCTTTTTCTCTGCATATATTTTTGATATTTTTCTTAACCTCAACTTCAACATACTCTCCTGCAATCCGCCTCACCTAATGTTGTATGGATCTGCTATTTTCTTTACTTTGAACCGGAATCCCCAACAGAAGCTAGCCAGCTAACTAGCTACTTGCTAGTAGCTAACCACGGCTAACGGTCATCAGCTACCGTTAACCTGGACAACTCTCACCAGTCTGCACAGAGCGACTCAAACCAGAGAAAATCGGACTTTCTCCATATCTCCGGATTCCTACTGCAAGCTCGGAACCTTTTCACCTGGATCATCAAAGCTAGCTAGCTGCTATCCGAGTGGCCACTCCTGGCTAACGTGTCTGTCCCAATGCAAGAACCAACTAGCCTGGAGCTGGCCTTTGCTAAGCCCATCTCCCGGCTAGCCGAAGAGGTCCATCAGCCACTTCTTGGGCTACAATACGTATTTTGCCAATTGTCCTGGACCCCCGCCAACCCATCATGACTGGACTACCAACGTACTTCAACTGAGGTTTTTTTTCAACTGGCTCCTCCATCGCAACGTTCCCTAAATGCCCATCTGCTAGCCTGCTAGCCGCGGCCTGCTAGCTTAAGAGGCCCACCGGACAAATTCTTTGGCCACTATACCTATTTTGCCAATTGGCCTGGACAATTTCACCACACAGAGCCCTGCTGATCCACGATGACTGGTCTGCCGACGTTACAGCACGAGGGGGCTATAACTGACTTCTTCCGTCGCAGCATCCCTCTAAGGCCCTTCTGCTAGCTTGCTATCCCTGGCCCGCTAGCTGCCTGAATTGCTATCCCTGGCCCGCTAGCTGCCTCTTATCGTCACTCAATGCATAGGCTTACCTCCACTGTATTCACATCCTACCATACCTTTGTCTGTACATTATGCCTTGAATCTATTCTACCTTTCTCAGAAACCTGCTCCTTCTACTCTCTGTTCCGAATGTACTAGACGACTAGTTCTTATAGCCCTTAACCTACTCCTCCTAAGTTCCTCTGGTGGGGTAGAGGTTAATCCAGGCCCTGCAGTGCCTAGCTCCACTCCCATTCGCCAGGCGCTCTCATTTGTTGACATTTGTAACCGTAAAAGCCTTGGTTTCATGCATGTTAAAACATTAGAAGCTTCCTCCCTAAGTTTGTTTTATAGCACACTCTGCCAACCCGGATGTCCTAGCCGTGCATGAATCCTGGCTTAGGAAGACCACCAAAAACCCTGAAATTTCCATCCCTAACTATAACATTTTCCAACAAGATAGAACTGCCAAAGGGGGCGGAGTTGCAATCTACTGCAGAGATAGCCTGCAGAGTTCTGTCTTAAAATCCAGGTCTGTGCCCAAACAACTTGAGCTTCTACTTTTAAAAATCCACCTTTCTAGAAACAAGTCTCTCACAGTTGCCACTTGCTATAGACCACCTTCTGCCCCCAGCTGTGCCCTGGACACCATATGTGAATTGATTTCCCCCATCTATCTTCAGAGCTTGTGCTGTTAGGTGACCTTAACTGGGACATGCTTAACACCCTGGCCATCCTACATTCTAAGCTTTATGCCCTCAATCTCACACAAATTATCAATGAACCTACCAGGTACAACCCCAAATCCGTAAACACGGGCACCCTCATAGATATCATCCTAACCAGGATCTCAATGTGATCACTGCCACATTGCCTGCATCCGTAATGGTTCTGCGGTCAAACGACCACCCCTCATCACTGTCAAACGCTCCAGCGAGCAGGCCTTTCTAATCAACCTTTCCCGGGTATCCTGGAAGGATACTGACCTCATTCCATCAGTAGATGGTGCCTGGTTATTCTTTAAAAGGGCTTTTCTCACCAGCTTAAATAAGCATGTCCCATTCCAGTAGAAAGGCCTCTTTAGTGTCCTAAGTTTTCATAACTGTGACCTTAATTGCCTACCATCTATAAGCTGTTTAGTGTCTTAACCTATCTGCGCACGGAACCCGCTAGCGGGCTGGCATTCCACAACATACGGTGATCGCTACATAAATAGTCATATTCATGAAAATACTAGTATCACATGTATCGAAAGCCTAGAATCTTGCTAATCCAACTGCGTTGTCAGATTTAAAAAAGGATTTACTGCGAAAGAATACGATGCGATTATCTGAGCATAGAGCCCCATAAAAAAAAAACATTTTAACCAGCACAGGCGTAACATAATCACAAACTGCATTCAAATAAATAGTTTACCTTTGACGATCTTCGTCTGTTTGCAATTCCAATGCTCATTGTTACACAATGAATGATCTTTTGTTTGATAAAATCCGTTTTTATAGCCTAACACGAAACATTTTGTGAACCGCTTGTGTCGTGAATTCCGTCTCATTCCATTTTCGACGACACATTCCAGGTAAATAACCCACACAGAACGTGACTTTTCCAGTCATGTTTGGTTTCACTGCAATCAACTGGTTTGTTTGTAACACAATCAAACCTGATGGGCCATTTCGCAGGACGTATTGACTGAAAGAAACCGATTTGAACACAACAAGTCATGACATCATTGTGCACCAATGAGTTGCCCGCTGTTTCGTTGATTGACTGTCTTTTAACCCAATGGCCACTGATGGTCTTGAAATCTAGCTGGGTAGATAGCCAATGAGCTGAGCTAAACGCCATGTTTTTTGTGTTGCAAGACCAACCCATGTAGTAAGCTTCAGCTGTTTATATATCAATCATTATGGCGACAAAGTCAGGGAAAGCTAAATCTAAGTCTAGATATACAGATGTACACACAATTTTAGAATACATTTATTGGGAAGGTGAGACAGAGATTGTTGTAGGACGTTCTCCACACCCCAGCAAGACTGATGCAGATCCTTTTTTTTTTGATCGTGGAGGAATATTTTTTGAACGGGAGAGGACATCGTTTTGGACTGGAAAGTTCTTATCATGCTAATGCCCTTGTTTGAAATTAATAATATAAAATATTATTTGTGATTTTTTTTTAAATTTAGAAGCAATATATAAACATGTAAAGTCATGAAATATGAGATGCGTGTGTCTGCCGCCCCACTCCAACCCACATGAAATAGCCTATTTGAGGCTGTTGAGGAGATGGCAGGACCACATCAATGGCCAAAGTGAAATGGAGACAGTAGATACAGCTGGTCTGTTGTAATATAATAAAGACAGTAGATCTAGTTGGTCTGTCATAATATAATAAAGACAGTAGATCTAGCTGGTCTGTCATAATATAATAGAGACAGTAGATCTAGCTGAAATGTCATAATATAAAAGAGACAGTAGATCTAGCAGGTAATAATAATATAATAATATATTCAACCGATTCAACAGATATATATATATCTGTTTATTATACCTGTTGATACAGGGCTCATATGTGAAACTATTCTAACTGAACATTTTCTTTCACAGTGACACTGACTCCGAATGGGAGTCTTATCCGGTGTCCTGTGTGAATTTAAGTATGCTCTCTCTAATTCTCTCTTTCGCTCTCTCGGGGGACCTGAGCCCTAGGACCATGCGTCAGGACTACCTGGCATAATGACTCCTTGCTGTCCCCAGTCTTGCCGCTGTTCCAGTTCTGTCCTGTTCTGCCTTCGGCTATGGAACCCTGAACTGTTCATATTTACTCTTGAGGTGCTGTCCTGTTGCACCCTCTACAACCACTGTGATCTCCACCTGGCACAGCCAGAAGAGGACTGGCCATGCCTCATAGCCTGGTTCCTCTCTAGGTTTCTTCCTAGGTTTTTGCCTTTCTAGGGAGTTTTTCCTAGCCACCGTGCTTCTACACCTGCATTGCTTGCGGTTTGGGGTTTTAGGCTGGGGCTATATAAATTGATTTGATTTGATAGAGGACTGAGGGTCTTCCAAATATTGAAAGTGTGTAAATAGCTACCCATTTTGTAAATGTATATATATATCTTTTTTTTTCATATATTTTTAAATCAATAATACTTTTATTTTCATTTTTTTTCTTCTTTTTTTTTCCTAAATTTTTTTTTGGGGGGGTGTTAAGAATACCATTTTGGTATTTTGTATATAGTTATTTGTTTCAAAATGTATACCTTCACCAATTTGGCCACTTGGGTACATTTGGGCTACTTGTGTGGGACACCTGGGTGACTTCATGATAAATGTCATGTAAGCACACTCATTTTGGAAGTTATCATTCTGAAACTTTGCACAAGTACTGTTGCCCTCTTATATTTTTCACTAAAATTGTCCCCATCATCCTATCTGAATGTTTGTTTTATCTTGTTCATTTTAAAGATGATGATACAAAAATAAAAAAAATAAACATGTTTTTCTTAATTGTTTTATCTAAACCAGATCTATTGTGTGTTATTCTCCTACATTCAATTCACATTTACACAAACTTCAGAGTATTTTCTTTCAAATGGTACCAAGAATATGCATATCCTTGGTTCTGTGCCTGTGCTACAGGCTGTTAGATTTGGGTATGTCTTCAGGTGGAAATTGCACAAAGTAGGGGGGGAGCTGCAAAAGGTTTTAACTTGAAACTCATGCACCACTTAAGTGATTTGTTTCACAATCAGATGAAAACATGACCGGTTGTGTTCATGCCGCATTAAAAGGCATTTTACATGTCTTCACTATAAAACCTGTTAAGAAAATGTGGAGGTTCTGTGTAAAATACTATGCAAATCAAATGCCCATCCAACTGATTAATTTTGTGTGTGCACACCGTGCCCCAAACCGGAGGGTTTTCCTCTAAAAATATTTGATTGACGAGAATCACTACAACACCCTCACACGTCACAACTTTAAAGATCTAATCTCAGATGGAACTGTGGTGAAAGTGCACACACACACACACACACACACACACACACACACACACACACACACACACACACACACACACACACACACACACACACACACACACACACACACACACACACACACACACACAAACTATGAACGTATAAAAATATAATGTCGTAGTGGGACGTGTGGAGTTCTCTCTGAACAAAAGACCCATAGACATTGAACATGTGAATGATGATTTAATGTGTGTGTGTGTGTGTGGGTGTGTGTGTGTGTACGTGTGTGTGTGCATATGTGTGTGTGTGTGTGTGTGTGTGTGTTTGGGGTCAGTAGTTAGTTCTCTAGTTCCACCCATCTAAAATAAACCTCATAAGGTTGAGACAGAAACTGTACTGTGAGAGATAAAAGATAAAAAGCCTCATGTGGACATGTTTCCTCAAAAACTAGTTTGACTTGCAAATTAATCTATGTATGACACAAGTGTTGAATGCTAAAGAAGAGAAAATGAAAGAAGGTCAGGTGAAATAGGTATAGAAAATATTTAATGGAAAATTGAATAATATATGTAAATATTATCTGATGTGAATATGAATATTGTACCTGCTGTATCCCTGACCAAAAAAGGAACAACAAAAAATGAAATATTGGTAATAAAAAAGAAAGCAAGGAGAGATGACATTGCTGTATGATAGAGGGGAGTATGGGGTGGGTGTAGGGAGTGCCCCGAACTGGAGTGTTTTCTTCTGAAAATATTTTGTTGACGACCATCGCTACAACTCCCTCACACGTCACACCATTAAAGATCCTAATCTCAGATGGAACTGTGGTGCATGTGTACGTACACACAAACCAACACATACCCACACACACAGTTCTACTAGTACTAATAGTTTACTTATGAATTGCACCCAACTTCATCCTCCCCCAAATCCCCACCCACCCTCTAATCTTCCAAAAGTCCGTGGCAAAGATGTGTGGGCAGAGGCTGAATAGCACACAGTAGCCAAACATATAAAACAGAAGGACTTTCAGAAAATTAGAGAAACTCAAGTTGACTCTTTGTTACAAGCTTGACCGAGCAGACTGCCAACAATTTATCAACGTGACCAGCGCAACTTCAGCATAACGGTAAGCGCAAGATCTGAGCAACTTATGGGCTGTGAACCAATTCAATGGGAAATGTATTAATTAGAACTGAAAACATAGGTTATTACATTTCAGTAAATATTTTTTTAGCATTCAATGAATAGCTAATTTTCTGTGTTCATGTAGGCTCATCAAAGGCTATGGCAGGACGTACTGTAGTTTGCATTTAACTTTTAATTGAAATTCTATATATATATATATATATATTCTATATATATATATCTATATCTATATAAATTCTATATATCTGTGTTTAATTAGGCTTAATTCCCCTTTAGGAAAAAAGCAGTTACAAACTTTTGGCATGGTGTAAACCTTCAGTATCACAACGTGATATATTTTATACACTGAGTATACAAACATTGGGAACACCTGTTCTGTCCATGATATAGACTAACCAGGTGAAAGCTAAGATTCCTTATTGATGTCACGTGTTAAATTCACTTCAATCAGTGAACATGAAGGGGAGGAGACAGGTTAAAGAAGCCTTGAGACAACTGAGACATGGATTGTGTATGTGTGCTATTCAGAGGGTGAATGGGCAACACAAAAATGTAAGTGCCTTTGGAACGGGGTATGGTAGTAGGTGCCAGGCGTACTGGTTTGTGTCAAAAACTGCAACGCTGCTGGGTTTTTCATGCTGAACAGTTTCCCATGTGTATCAATAATGGTCCACCACCCAGAGGACATCCAGCCAACTTGACACAACATTGGGAAGCATTGGAGTCAACATGGGCCATCATCACTGTGGAACGCTTTTGACACCTTGTAGAGTCCATGCCCCGACGAATTGAGGATGTTTTCAATATTAATATTGAAACATCCTCAATTCGTCTGGGCATGGACTCTACAAGGTGTCTAAAGCGTTCCACAGGGAAGGTGTTTCTAATGTTTGGTATATTCAGTGTATGTTTGTATGATGATCTATTATATTTGAGAGCATATCCAAGGTTCCTAATTCAAACTTTATATCAGAGTTTGCCTGCTCTACCTCTTTCTGGAGTCTGGGTGTGTAATGTTTTTCAGCGAATGGCTACAGTCTGGTCCACAATTAAAGATGAACAAAAAAGACTGCATAAAATAAGTAATACAAATACTGAGCTATAGATGACATGAAAATAGTGCTCTTTGGCCATGCACACCAGCGGTGGATTTGGAGTCGAAAAATGGAAGCATATGCAGAAAAGTACCTCATACCAACTGTAAAATAAGCTGGTGGATCTTTGATCTTAAGGTGCTATTTTACTTCCACATATTAGGGTCAACGGCATCATGAACTTTACCAAGTACCAGGACATTTTTGCCAAAAACCTGGTTGCCCAAGTGGATTTTCCAGCAAGAAAATAACCCCAAGTTGTAATCACAATCCGCAAAGAAATGGTTAATTGACCACAAAATCAACTTATTGTAATGGTCATCTCAGTCTCTGGACTTGAACCTCATTGATAACCTGTGGTTTGAAAGTAAAAGGGGGCAGTCCATAAGAGCAGACAGATTATATCAAGGATCTGGAAAGTTTCTGTATGGAGGAATGGTCTAAGATCCCTTCCAATGAATTATATATTTTTTACCTTAATTTAACTAAGCAAGTCAGTTAATGGGGCTAGGCATCCCGCTACCGGGACAACTTCCGGTGAAACTGGAGGGCGCATAATTCAAATAAATAATCATAAAAATGATGGATAATTAAACATTTAGGTACACACAAGTGTCTTATATCGGTTGAAAGCTTAAATTCTTGTTAATCTAACTACACTGTCCGATTTACAGTATCTATTACAGCGAAAACATGCCATGTGATTGTTTGAGGACATCGCCTCACGTCAAAATATTTTCTCCACCGGCAAATTCACAAATAGCGATTAAATATTCACTTACCTTTTGAAAATCTTCCTCTGATTTGTCCTCCAAAGGGTCCCAGCTATAACATGTAGTGTCGTTTTGTTAGATAAAATCCTTCTTTATATCCCAAAAAGTCTGTTTAGTTGGCGCCATCGATTTGAGTAATCCACACATTCAACTTGCAGAGAAAGGAATCCAAAAATCTACCCCTAAACTTTGTTTCAACAAGTCAAAATATGTTTCTATTTACTCCTCAGATACCCTAAAATGTAGTCAAACTATAATTTCTTACAGAAAGAAGTGTGTTCAATAGGAAACCGATTTTAGCAGGTCCTGTCTTCAAGGCACGCGCAAACACAAATTTCCAAGACTGCGTCCTACTAAAACTGCTGACACCTTGTGGAAGCCATAGGAATGGCATCCACGGAGCTAATTTTCAGTATGTTATACATGCCATTGTAAGAGGATGGTCTCTCTCAAAAAGAATTCAGGTTGGATTTTCTCCTACCATATCTATTGTGTAATATTCTCCTACAATATTTTAACATTTCTACAAACTTCAAGGTGTTTTCTTTCCAATGGTACCAATTATATGTTTCAGGGCCTGAGTAACAGGCAGTTTACTTTGGGCATGTCATTCAGACAGGAAGTGGAGAAAAAAGGGGTCTTAGCCCTAAGAAGTTTTAAGAACAAATTCTTATTTTCGATGACAGCCTAGGAACAGTGGGTTAACTGCCTTTTTCAGGGGCAGAACATCTGATTTTTACCTTGTCAGCTCGGGGATTCAATCTTGCAACCTTTCGGTTACAAGTCCAACACTCTAACCACTAGGACACCTGCCGCCTCAATGTGTTCTCCAAGCTCATTTTAGAAAAAGTCTCAGTGTCTTTATCCTCACAAGGGGAGTGGGCTAGAGAATTGAATACAGCGATGCCAATAATTTTGACTCCTATCTTTTTTAGATATTTTTTATTACTTGTTAAACAAAATGTCTTTCTTTGAGCAATTGTATTAGTATAATAACATCATTTACCATTTTTTTTTGAGCATACGATATAGCTCAGTATTTGTATTATTTATTTCATAAAATCATTTTTGCTCATCTTTATACAGTCTCAGCATATCATCCATAATTATGGACCTGGCTAAACATTATCCAATCTATATTATCTCACAGGGTTAATATAGATATGCCTATGTTTTATTTTACAGTCCTGCGTAGTCAGTCCTGTTTGTTAGCTGTTATTTACTTAAGAATTATAATGCTGTAACAATAAAGTTTCTTGTACTTCCTTCCAATAATTAATCACATTGAGTAACTGGTATAAATAATGCCATATGTAGGCCAAGTGGAGCAAATTGCTTTAATGAATTCCCCAAAAAACAAGTTCGGATTAGGTACTGACTAGTACTGACTAATTATGATTATATGACAAATAGGATACATAGGATAAATAGGATAAATCCAGGTAACTCCAGGTAAAGGCTTCCCATAGGCACAGATCTATAGTCTGTTTACTCTCCAGAAGTCTTAACCCTAACCATTAGGGTGAAACAGTAAACTGATCTGTGGTCTGCTTACTCTCCAGAAGTCCTAACCCTAACCATTAGGGCGAAACAGTAAACTGATCTGTAGTCTGCTTACTCTCCAGAAGTCCTAACCCTACCATTAGGGTGAAACAGTAAACTGATCTGTGGTCTGCTTACTCTCCAGAAGTCCTAACCCTATCCATTAGGGTGAAACAGTTAACTGATCTGTGGTCTGCTTACTCTCCAGATGTCCTAACCCTAACAATTAGGGTGAAACAGTAAACTGATGTTAGATTAGTATCTCTACGGTCATCTTCACCCTACTCCTGTATACGGTGTGACTTTCTCTCTCCCCTGTACTTTCTTTCCTCTCCAGATGACTGTAGTACCATGGCTCATCATGCTCCTCTGTGTTATTCTACCGAGAGTGAATGGTCTCACCTCCTTCCATGAACTCTGTGAGTGTGTGTTTGTATGTGTGTGTGTTTCTCTCTTTATCTCTGAGCTGTGTGTGTTCCTGATTGTAAAGTATCAATGGTTTCTGCCTGTATCTCTTTATGTATACTGTACTCTCAGTGTTTTATTGTGGATCTAATTGAAGCCATTGTGGATCTAATTGAAGTGTGTGTGTGTGTGTGTGTGTGTGCGTGTATGTGTGTGTGTGTGTGTGTGTGTGTGTGCGTACGTGCGCCCCTGTAGACATGGTTGATAAGGGGGACAGTTTGGTGACTCTGACATGTCCCACGGCATTCTCTGGACCTATGACGTGGAAGTACGAGGGAGAGACTGAGGATTTAGACAAGACTCAGGTCCAAGGCCGTAACCTGATACTGAATGAGGTGGACTGGTATGGAGAATACAGCTGCTGGGATGGAGACAAGAAACTAGGATCCATCTATCTACTGGAGGAGCTGAAGGACCCAGAGGAACAGGACGGTGTGTGTGTTTGTGACAGAGAGAGAGTTCATTGCCCACATGTCTCTACCACATGTCTGGTTGTTCATGTTTGTATGTGTATGTGTGTGTGTATGCTCTGCCTCTCTCTGTAGATTATTTAATCAGCTGTCGGGCCAAGTCTTATGGCTGCACCTTTAACTGTAGCTGGACCCACAGTGAATTCACAGCTGTCCGTCTTGGGCTGGGCCATGACTGGTAAGTAACACATACACACGCACGCACACACACACACACACACACACACACACACACACACACACATAGCCTTTTTCATCGTTTTTATTCAGACACAGAGAGACATTCTTATTTAATCTGAAGTGCACTGTACAGATGTAGGATATTAATTTGAGCACTCTTTTGTTGCTGAGAATTTCAAACTTAAAGTCTATTGGTTTTAACAAGGCTTCTAAAGTTTTAATTTCCACTTTGAAATTAGAATGTCCATTAATTAGAATCTACATAAAAATTCACATTTCCTGTCGCTGCAGGATTATTTTCCTGCTGTAGCAAACTCCCTCAAATTAAAACTCTACCTCTGTATGTGTCTCCAGTACTGACAGCCAGGAATCTTGCACCTGGGTGTACCCAACGACCAGCCTCCAAGATGGAGGGTTGGAGTTTGAACTGACACATTCGCTTTCACCCTACACTGAGGAGGCCGCTCCCCTAGTGGTCACTGTTGAGGCCATCACCAGGCAGGAGTACCTCAGGAAGACTAAGAGGTTCTACCTACACGACATTGGTGAGTGTATCCACCTACGTAACAGGTGGTATTAAAACCATGTACTTCCATGGTACTTCTTTCCAGAGTAAGGAAAGGCTTAAAACACAATTAATTTCCGTTTGTTTGCAAATCTCATGTCTGTAAGAGTGTTATGTGTGATTACGCAAACCAAAAACAAGTATCACAGGTCTATGTAACAACGTTGAATTCACAAGGAAGCTATAACGGAAGCAAATGGACCTGAAATCTACGTGAATTTATCCTATATGCTTGTTTTCGTTTTTCCAATGTAAAATGTTTCGCTTCGGGGCAACCTTTTTGCTGCATTCTGCACTAATTAATATACCCCTGCCTATTATATACATGTCCACAGTCCAGCCAGACAGTCCTGCAGGGATGAAGTGCCAGGTGATGGATCAGAGATTGAAGGTGAAAGTAGAACCGCCAGCCACCTGGAACTGTCCGCCCAGCTACTTCCCTCTGGAGCACCAGATAGGATACATTTTTAAAGACAACGGAAAGGTACAACACACACACACACACACACACACACACACACACACACACACACACACACACACACACACACACACACACACACACACACACACACACACACACACACACACACATGCAAGCTTATGCACACATTGACACACACTGGAATTTTGGAATGAAACCATAACTCTCTCTCCTTTGCCTTACTCTCTCTAGGAGGAGCACTCTATGAATCCTCTCATACCGAGAGGGGTCAGTAAGCTGAGGGCCCGCTCCAGAGACCCCCTGGTCCCTTCCCCCTGGAGCCAGTGGACCCCCTGGAAAAATGTAACCAACTAAGATATAATAATAATAATAGAATAATATATGACATTTAGCAGATGCTTTTTACAGTATCACTTCATTTCTACTATCGCCCTCCAACGTAAGCTACCATTATTTCTTCAGGCACTGGTTATCATAGACTAGTGCCTTCTAACAAATATGTAAATCTGCAAAATGGTAACTATTGACATATTTATTGAATTATATTACTTATCTATTTCATAATATCTATCTGAAGAAAGCTACAAAAGGGTTAACAACAACCTCTATCCTGAGCACCATTGCAACCCTGGTTTACAGTGTACAAGTGTGTGATGTGATATCTGTCCCTTTATCAATGTATCTTTGTGGTGGTTTTTCTGTGTAGGCTGATGGTTTGGCTCTGTCTCTTTGTACGTCACAACTATTGCTATTAAAAGAGCTGTGAGTTTCCTGCCTCATACTTCTGTTTCCTTGTTTGTTATACTGTATACTATGTATATATATGTGTTGGGAGGTGTACATACAGTATATGTGTTTTTGTTGATGTTTGGTATTATTGTAACATATTAAAGGTGAACTTGATGATTGTATAGTAATTAAGAAATGGAAGAAAGCAAAAATACTCTATATAATTTAACCACAAAACATTTTACACTAGTCTCATGGATAAGCCTGCTACATAGACACTGATGTTAGCATCTGAGTCATATCTGGGCTAATGTGTTGTGTACTGTGGCTCAATGTGAAGGGCAGCCTATTCACACTTATTCCATCACATCCTGTTAGACCAAGAAAACACACACACACACACACACACACACACACACACACACACACACACACACACACACACACACACACACACACACACACACACACACACACACACACACACACACACACACACACACAGACAGAGGTGCTAGTGGCCAGAGTAATAGAAGGATGGATTGGTATAAAACACAAGTCGATGTGTTTGATACCTTTCCATTCATTCCATTCCAGCCATTACATTGAGCCCATCCTGCTATATTCTTCTCCCACCATCCTCCTCTGCCGCATGCACAAAACACTCGCACAGACACACACACACACACACACATCAGATGAAATATTTCCTACAAGTTTTGTAGAGTAAGTGATCTTTGTTGTGTTTCTTGAATGAGGTGCCCAAACAAAATAACCATCTGGTTGGCTTATGGATAGGAAACACTCTACCATTTACCTTATTACAGGTGGTTACGGGAGGCAAAAAGGAGGAGAAATGCAAAGAGAAACGCAAAGGAAAAGATAGCATCTGCTGCAAGACTGGAGAAAAGAAGAGGACCAAGACTAAGTCGAGATCTGCATTCACTGCTAATGAATAACGGACATCGTGCGTCTCTATTGTCGTATCACTATGTGTTTCTGGGATCTAGACAGTTAAATATGTCAATAAAATGTCATATTCAACATGTTCCTAAAAAGTAGTGATGATTATGGACTTTCTACATCCATGTAGTTTGTCTATAGAGTGGATGGTCCTCATGCAGACATAGTTTTACTCCTGCAAATTTCAGATGAAAATGCTAATCTGATGAATGTGACCAGAAATTATTTTTGATCTACTGTGTAAATTAGATCACAACATCAATGCATCAACACATACAGGTTGTTAAAGGGGCAATCTGTAGTTCAAACCAAAACAAAATGGACACCTGCCACTGTCTTGGTGTACAGGCTGAGTGATGGGGCAGGAGAAATGTAACCACTCCAAAATTCAGAAACAGAGCTGTCTATAGCTGACAATCTATGTAGTTTTAACTATGTTTCGAGGCTAAACCGTGTTTGCTTACAATTACACTTGCTTACAAACAATAGAGTAAGACAAGCTTATTATATTTGGGGGCACCATTTTATTTTTTATTTACAGAGAGCTTGGGGCACACTCCAACACTCAGACATAATTTACAAACAAAGCATTTGTGTTTAGTGAGTCCACCAGATAGGAGGCAGTAGGGATGAACAGGGATTTTCTCTTGATACCTGCCTGAATTGGACCATTGTCCTGTCCTGCTAAGCATTCAAAATGTAATGAGTACTTTAGGGTGTCAGGGAAAATGTATGGAGTAAAAAGTACATTATTTTCTTTGGGAATGTTAGTGAAGTAAAAGTAAAAGTTGTCAAGAATATGAATAGAAAATGAAAGTACAGACACCCCAGAAAAACAACATAAGTAATACTTTAAAGTAATTTTATATAAGTACTTTACACCATTGCAAGCCATCACACACACACACACACACACACACACACACACACACACACACACACACACACACACACACACACACACACACACACACACACACACACACACACACACACACACACACACACACACACAGCCAATGCATGTTATTGAGACATTCAACCACTGTACACTTCCTGTTTCACACTGTGTATTTCTCGACATAGCTCATTCTAATATTTCTACTAATTATACACACTACATATGTATTTATGTACTGGAATCTTGATATAGCTCACTCTAATATATCTAATGCTGTTCATACCATTCTTCGTTTAATATCTTGTGAAAATTATTCTGGTGTACATATGGATAGAATGCATTTGGATTACTGTCACAGTGATATTTGGGTTGTTAATTAGATTGATTCTGATGTTTCTTGATTGGTTTCTTGATTAATTTATTTTGTATTATTTGTAAACTTGATTGACATTTTACTGCATTGTTAGGAGCTAGTAACATAAGCACTTCACTGCACCCGCTATAACATCTGCTAAACTGTGTATCCAATAAACTTTGATTTGACACACACTGGCACTTGCGTAGCCACACTCACCCATTCCCTTTCACCCTACACTGAGGAGACTGCTCCCCTAGTGGTCACTACTGAGGCCATCACCAGGCAGGAGTACCCCAGGAAGACCAAGAGATTCTGAGCAGGAACCCCCTTCATAACAGGTGGCATTAAAACCATGTACTTCAATGGTATTTCATTCCAGACTAAGGAGAAGCTTAAAACAATTTATTTCCGCTTGTTTGCAAATTTCATATGTGTAAGCATTTTCATATGTGATTACACAAACCACAAACAAGTATCACATTTGTAACTACAGGTCAATGTAACAATGTTATATTCACTAAGAACTTAATGGAAGCAAACGGGCCTGTCACGTTGTCACGTTCTGACCTTAGTTCTTTTGTTTTGTCTTTTGTTTTAGTATGGTCAGGGTGTGAGTTGGGTGGGTTGTCTATGTTAGTTTGTCTATATTTTTCTATTTCTGTGTTTGGCCTGGTATGGTTCTCAATCAGAGGCAGCTGTCAATCGCTGTCCCTGATTGAGAACCATATTTAGGTAGCCTGTTTTCCATTGTCTTTTGTGGGTGGTTGCTTCCTGTTTAGTGTTTTTGTTTCACCTTTCAGGACTGTTTGTTTGTCGTGTTTGTTGTTTTGTCTAGTGTTGCATATTTCATTAAATAATATGAACGCTTACCTCGCTGCACCTTGGTCCTCCTCTCCTTCCCCAGATGACAAGTGTTACACACGTCTACTCCCGCTCCCCCTTTCTAGCACTTGCTGTCACCAGTTTACTCATTATTATGCACACCTGCCACCATCTTTACGCGCACCATAATTAGTTAAAGAATTTAAAGGCAATGCTTCCAAATACTAATTGAGTCTGGGAACTTCTGACCCACTAGGAATGTGATGAATGAAATAAAAGCTGAAATAAATCATTCTCTCTACTATTATTCTGACATTTCACATTCTTAAAATAAAGTGGTGATCCTAACTGACCTAAAACAAGGCATTTTTACTAGGATTAAATGTCAGGAATTGTGAAAAACTGAGTTTAAATGTATTTGGCTCAGGTGTATGTAAACTTCCTGTCACGTCCTGACCTTAATTCCTTTTTTTATGTCTCTGTTTTAGTTTGGTCAGGGTGTGATTTGGGGTTGGCATTCTATGTTCTGTATTTCTGTGTTTGGCCTGGTATGGTTCCCAATCAGAGGCAGCTGTCGATCGTTGTCTCTGATTGAGAACCATACTTAGGCAGCCTGTTTTCCCACTATGGGTCCCACTTCTTCCACCAACGTCCGTTACACTTCCGACTTCAACTGTATCCTCCAAACACTGACTTCTCGGGCATTATCCCTTAAATATACTTACCTTTTTCACAATAACTATCTGAAAAAACTTACAAAAAGGGCATTATCACTTTTATACAATGGTTTACCAACATATTCAAATAAATGGCTGTGTTTTTCGCCTCTCACTTCTGTTTCCTTGTTTGTATACTGTATATATACAGTGGGGTCTGAAATGATAAACACCTTTGGTAAAGAAGAGCAATAATGACTGTATAAAATAAATAATTCAACTAGAAAAGTACATTTCCTGAAGAAAACGGTCTCTCTAGCTATGTTCATTTATGCAAATGTTTATAATTAAAGTCAATTTCTATAATTAAAGTTGTTCAAAGTTTTAAGAATGTGAAGTTAGGATAGACTGAACATCTAAAAGTTGTTTTGGTGTCTTTAGCTTAACTGGTTCTAGAGTTACTGTTGGTGAGGGATTTTATGTTAAATTATGCGTATATATACAGTGGCAAGAAAAAGTATGTGAACCCTTTGGAAATACCTGGATTTCTGCATAAATTGGTCATAAAATTTGATCTGAACTTCATCTAGGTCACAACAATAGACAAACACAGTCTACTTAAACTAATAACACAACCAATTATATGTTTTTATTGTCTTTATTGAACACACCGTGTAAATATTCACAGTTCAGGGTGGGAAAAGTATGTGAACCCTTGGATTTTAATAACTGTTTGACACTCCTTTGGCAGCAATAACCTCAACCAAACGTTTTCTGTAGTTGCGGATCAGACCTGCACAATGGTCAGGAGGAATTTTGGACCATTCCTCTTTACAAAACTGTTTCAGTTCAGCAATATCCTTGGGATGTCTGGTGTGAACTGCTCTCTTGAGGTCATGCCACAGCATCTCAATCGGGTGGAGGTCAGGACTCTGACTGGGCCACTTCAGAAGTCGTATTTTCTTCTGTTGAAGCCATTCTGTTGTTGATTTACTCCTGTGTTTTGAGTCGTTGTCCTCTTGCATCACCCAACTTCTGTTGAGCTTCAATTGGCGGATAGATAGCCTAACATTCTCCTGCAAAATGTCTTGATAAACTTGGGAAATCATTTTCCCGTCGATGAGGCAATCTGTCCAGGCCCTGAGGCGGCAAAGCAGCCCCAAACTATGATGCTTTATAGTTGGGATGAGGTTTTGATATTGGTGTGCTGTGCCTTTTTTTCTCCACACATAGTGTTGTGTGTTCCTTCCAACCAACTAAACTGTAATTTCATCTGTCCACATAATATTTTGCCAGTGGCACTGTGGAACATCCAGGTGCACTTTTGTGGCCTCTTCCATTGGTGGCCTCTTCCACAGTGGCCTCTTCCATGGTGTCCTCCCATGAACACCATTATTGTTTAGTGTTTTACATATCATAGACTCGTCAACAGAGATGTTAGCATGTTCTATAAGTCTTTAGCTGACACTCTAGGATTCTTCTTAACCTCATTGAGCATTCTGTGCTGTGCTCTTGCAGTCATCTTTGCAGGACGGCCACTCCTACAGAGAGTAGCAACAGTGCTGAACTGAGATCTGACATCTCTTTTGTTCGAGGTATGGTTCACATCAGGCAATGCTTCTTGTGAACAGCAAACTCAAATGTTGTGTGTTTTTTATTGGGCAAGGCAGCTCTTACCAACATATCCAATCTCATCTCATTAATTGGACTCCAGGCTAGCTGACTCCTGACTCCAATTAGCTTTTTGAGAAGTCATTAGCAGGGTTCACATACTTTTTCCAACCTACACTGTGTTTAACACATGTTATCAAGATACTGACTGCTACTAGCACTTGGTGGTCTATAGCAGTTTCCCACCAGAATGGGCTTTTGGTGAGGCAGATGAACCTGTAGCTATAATACTTCAACAGCGCCAAGTCTAGGTCCAAAATAATTCTTAACAGCTTTTAGCCCCAAGTCAGAAAACTCCTGAACAGCTAATCAAATGGCTACCCTGACTGTTTGCATTGTCCCCCCCCGACGCCCATTTTTACGCTGCAGCTACTCTCTGTTCATTATCCGTGCATAGTCACTTTACCTCTACCTACATGTACATATTACCTCGACTAACCGGTGCCGCCGCACATTGACTGTGTATAGCCTCACTACTGTTATTTTATTTTTTACACCTTAATTATGTGTTATTTTTGTATTCTTCTTATTTCTTTTATTTTTTACATTTATGTTTTACTTCAGTTTATTTTAGTAAATACTTTCTTAAGACTATTTTTCTTAAAACTGCATTGTTGGTTAAGTGCTTTTAAGTAAGCATTTTCAAGGTCTACCTGTTGTATTTGGGGCATGTGACAAATAACATTTGATTTGAGTATTTAACATGAGATCCACTCTAAGCTTTACAGGAATGTGGTTCTGAATATTAACTGTAACACCTCCACCTTTGGCATTTCTGTTTTTTCTGTAGATGTTATAACCATGTATTAAGGGTATTATTTAAGTTAGTTTGAGATGGTCAGAATATGAATGTCATCTGTTACTAGCAAATTATTGATTTTATGAATACTTTTTGGTCTTTCTTTAAAGTTAGGGTTAGGCATAAGGTTAGCAGTGTGGTTAAGGTTAGGGTTATGTTTACAATCGCGTTTTAAGAAGATAAATAGTAGAAATTGGGTTTATGACTTTGTGTTTGTGGTAACTAGTGATGACATAGCATTAGTTTCACCTGAGTTACTGCCCTGATGACATAGACGGCTTCATCAACAACGATAATGTGTGTTATGTTAGAAGTTGTATTAAAAAATATCAGGTTTGATAAACTAGTGGGTTGATTACCCAGCCAAGCAGATATAAATAATAGGGTCATTTTGGTTGTGAAGTGCATTATCAAAAGTTTTTCCCTTTCTTTATATCAAAATGCAATGTACCACTTTGCTGTCTGTTGTGTCACCCTGTCACAGGACCTCCCAGTCAGCACCACATCATAAGATGAGGAAGTACATTGTTTACGAGGATTGCCTGCTGCAGTTGTTCGAGTGATGCCCAGTTTGCAGCCAAACATGCAACATAGAGAAGACCAGCAAAGGAACCCTCATAATCACGCAGGCATGCCCTTGCTGCGAGCATTCCTATAAATGGAACAGGGAGGACACTTAAATCAGGTTGGTGGCATTTGACCTAGTCAAAGGTCAAATAGTTTGAGATTTTTCCAAATTCACCTTCATAACCTAGCCTGGTGGAGCCAATCTGTTCTCTGCGTTTACCATTCTATTTCTCTTCACATATCATGATATCTGAAGTGAAATAGAAATGCATGTTAGAGGCTTCCCTACAGATCCGGGTTCGATCCCGGGCCATAGGGTGGCGCACAATTGGCCCAGCATCCTCCGGGTTAGGGGAGGGTTTGGCCGGGGGAGGCTTTACTTGGCTCATCGTGCTCTAACGACTCCTTGGCGCCTGTAAGGCTGACCTTGGTCTTCAGGTGAACAGTGTTTCCTCCGACACATTGGTGTGGCTGGCTTCAGGTTAAGTGGGCGGGTGTTAAGAAGCGCGGTTTGGCGGGTCATGTTTCGGAGGACGCATGACTAACCTTCACTTCCCGAGCTTGTTGGGGAGTTGCAGTGATGAGACAAGATCAAAATTGGGGAGAAAAGTGGGGTAAAATACAAAATAATTTAAGGTGAAAGTTGCACATTGTTATATGTGACCCGATTCAGGAAACTAGGCTTATGTCGCAAATCACAACTTCACAGGAGAGCCTTTTGAGCTTATTTTTTTTCTGGCAGAAATGCATTTTCGAACATGTGAACTTTCATGTGCCTTAAAACCATTTTTGTAATATCATAGTATATGGGATTGATATGAAGAAATTTGGCTTAATTAATTTGTTTAATATTATGGTGTTTCCATTAGGATGGAATAGAAAATCTGGCGCTGTACAACGTCATTGTCGGGAGTAGGCTACAGGATTGGAGGATTCTGAATTTTTTTGCCTTCATTAGACAACTTTGTTCCAATATTTATGTAAATCAGTGATATTTATTCCCATAGTAATTCATTATGGATCCATAACTAAATCAACATCGGCATTTTGAAAGAGTGTCCTTTTATCTTTATTTTATTAACAAAACATGGTTATTTGTTTATTAGGCTACTGTGCTACTGTTCTTTTCTGATAAAAACTAGTTCATTGCATCCGCTGTGGAGCCCAGTTTCATGATATAACCATATTTCCCAGCTGTTTGCTGTCGTTTTGAAATAATCGTGAAAAAACAAGCCTTATTTAAGTGCATCTTTCACCCTGCCGTTAGTTCTATTGAGCACTGTGGCACCAACTCGCCTTCTGAACGTTCTATTCCAAGCTTATTGTTCAACATAACAATGCCTGCTTTGCTATTGTTGGCAATGAGACCTGCTCACATTGTTTTATAGTTCAAATGTAAACAACAAAAATAATATTGGAACTCTGCAGTCTTCCCATTGTTTCCTATGGGGGAAATATAGGCAGGTCTGTCTATTTTGCCAAATATCTCGCAATGTGTATATTTTGATTATTTCAAGTCGGACACCATTTTAATCAGGAGAATCTCCTCTTTCTAATTATGTCATTCTGGGAAGCTAGCTCAGTTGTCATCAAATGCTAGCCCCAAAATACTTTTTGCCCTTGGAACACTGAGCTCCCCGCATCCTATGGAGAGGCATGCCGGTCTATTTCGCCAAACATCTCACTGTGTATATTTTCTTTTTTCAAGTCGGGTGTAACTGGTGTGAAATGGCTAACTAGTTAGCGGGGTGCGCGCTAATAGCGTTTCAATCAGTGACATCACTCGCTCTGAGACCTTGGAGTAATTGTTCCCCTTGCCTTGTCGTGGCTTTTGTGGAGTGATGGGTAACGATGCTTCGAGGGTGGCTGAGTGTCGATGTGTGCAGAGGTTCCATAGTTCGAGCCCAGGTAGGCTCGAATTCTGCTTACAAGCAAAAACTAAAGCAGGAAGTACCAGTGACTCGCTCAATATGGAAGTGGTCAGATGACACAGATGCTAAGCTACAGGATAATTTTACTAGCACAGACTATAATATTTTCTGGGATTCTTCTGATGGCATTGAGGAGTACACCACATCAGTCACCGGCTTCATCAATAAGTGCATTGAAGCACAACCGCGAGCTGCCCAGTGACACGAGCCTACCAGACGAGCTAAATTACTTCTATGCATGCTTCGAGGGAAGCAACCCTGAACCATGCATGTGAACCATGCTGTTCCGGACAACTGTGTGATCACGAACTCCGATGTGAGTAAGACCTTTAGACAGGTAAACATTCACAAGGCCGCAGGGCCAGACGGATTATCAGGACGTGTACTCAGAGCATGCGTTGAACAACTGGCAAGTGTCTTTCACTGATATTTTCAACCTGTCCCTGACCGAGTCTCTAATACCAACATGTTTCAAGCAGACCACCATAGTCCCTGTGCCCAAGAACACCAAGGTAACCTGCCTAAATGACTGAGTACCAGTAGCACTCAGATCTGTAGCCATGAAGTGCTTTAAAAGGCTAGTCATGGCTCACATCAACACCATTATACCATAAATCCTAAACCCACACCAATTTGCATACCGCCCCAACAGATCCACAGATGACGCAATCTCTAATGCACTCCACACTGCCCTTTCCCACCTGGACAAAAGGAATACCTACGTGAGGATGCTATTGACTACAGCTAAGCGTTCAACACTATAGTGCCCTCAAAGCTCATCACTAAGTTAAGGACCCTGGGACTAAACACCTTCCTCTGCAACTGGATCCTGGACTTCTTGACGGGCCACCCCCAGATGGTAAGTGTATGTTACAACACATCTGCCACGCTGATCCTCAACACGGGGGCCCCTCAGGGGTGTGTGCTCAGTCCCCTCTTGTACTCCCTGTTCACTCATGACTGCATGGCCAAGCAAGACTCCAACATCACGTTTGGTGTCTCATCACCGACAACGATGAGACAGCCTTTAACGAGAAGGTCAGAGACCTAGCAGTGTGGTGCCAGTATAACAACCTCTCCCTCAACGTGATCGAGACAACGGAGACACACTGGGGCCAAGTTTCATGCCAGCAAGGACCTCTAACCAGGCGGTGTCAGAGGAAGGCCCTAAAAATTGACAAAGACTACAGCCACCCTAGGAATATACTTTTCTCTCTACTACCGCACGGCAAGCGGTACCGGAGTGCAAAGTCTCGGTCCAAAAGGCTTCTTAACAGCTTCTACCCCCAAGACATAAGAATACTGCCCCCCCCCTCACATTTTTACACTGCTGCTTCTCTCTGTTTATTATCTATGCATAGTCACTTTACCTCTACCTACATGTACATATTACCTCAATTATCTCTGCTTAACCTGTGCCCCAGCACATTGACTCTGTACCGATAGCCTTGTTACTGTCATTTTTATTGTTATTACTTGTTATTTTTCTATTTTCTTATTTTTATTTTATTTGTATTTATTCATTATTTACTTCAGTTTATTTAGTAAATACTTTTTAAACACTTCGTTTTTCTTAAAACTGCATTGTTGGTTAAGGGCTTGTCAGTAAGCATTTCACTGTAAGGTTGTATTTGGAGCATGTGAAAAATAAGATTTGATTTGAACTACTGCTCTAGGGTACATATCAGAATATACATCATTTTAAAAAGGAAATCCTGATACATTTTTAACTTTGTTTGACGAGTGGTTCTGAAAAGTAAAAAAATATTTATAATATAACCAACTTTGAAAGCATTAGTTACAACTGCTGTTCAAAAATAATGCATGTGCCATTGACATTAGAATTTTAGAAGCTTACCATGTAATGGGGCAGCTATGTTTTTGGATTCAGAATTTGATTAGATAGAGGCACCACATTTCACACACACAGCTAGAACAGGATTTTAAAAAGATGTGCATATACAGGGTGTAACGGTTTTCTAGTGGTGATGAAGGAGAGTCGGACCAAACTGCAGCGTGTCGATTGAGATTCATGTTTAATCAAACAAAGAAACACACACAAAACAATAAACGTAATCGAAACCGAAACAGCCTATCTAGTGCAAACTAACCAAGAGGACACTAAGGACAATCACCCACGACAAACTCAAAGAATATGGCTGCCTAAATATGGTTCCCAATCAGAGACAACGATAAGCACCTGCCTCTGATTGAGAACCACTCCAGACAGCCATAGACTTTGCTAGATAACCCACTAAGCTACAATCCCAATACCACCACCAAAACCCCAAGACAAACACACCACAATTACAAAAACTCCATGCCACACCCTGGCCTGACCAAATACATAAAGATAAACACAAAATACTTTGACCAGGATATGTTAAATTATTCACAGAATTGTGGTACGAATGTGCCCAATAAGCTGTCCGAATCACTAATTTGTGAAGTTGATATGATCAATAATTGCTATATTTCATCTTCAAACATGTACAATGGATGTGAGCTGATTTAAAATGATATTAACAGTTAATAGGATAACATTGTATATAACAGAGAACTAGAAACTTACATTACAATGCGTACATTGTAAAATTCCATAAGAATGCCAATACGTTTTGACCTAATGATGAGAGTAGCAAACCATTACACAAGGCGTGACCCAAATGTAGACACAGGAGGCAGATGGTAGAGCTCCAATATTTATTATAATAAAGGGAGTAGGCAAAGGCAGGTCGGGGACAGGCGAGAGTTCATAAAACAGGTCAGAGTCCAAACAGTACCAGACGAAAGGCAGTCTCGAGGTCAGGCCAGGCAGGGGTCAGATACCAAATCCGAGTCCAAAAACAGTACAAGGGGATAGTGTCACACCCTGGTCTAAGTATTTTGTGTTTTTCTTCATGTATTGGGTCAGGCCAGGGTGTGGCATGGAGTTTTTGCATTGTGGTGTGTTTTGTCTTGGGGTTTTGGTGTGTATATATTTGGGATTGTAGCTAGTGGGGTTATCTAGCAAAGTCTATGGCTGTCTGGAGTGGTTCTCAATCAGAGGCAGGTGCTTATCGTTGTCTCTGATTGGGAACCATATTTAGGCAGCCATATTCTTTGAGTTTGTCGTGGGTGATTGTCCTGAGTGTCTTGATGTCCTTGTTTGATGTTAGTTGACACAAGTATAGGCTGTTTTTGTTTATTGTTTGTAGTGTTCGTGTTTACGTTTGTTTAAATAAACATGGTTCGCAATCGACACGCTGCAGTTTGGTCCGACTCTCCTTCACTATATGAAAACCGTTACAGATAGGCAGGCTGGTAGTCAGAACAGGCAGAGTGGTCAGGCAGGCGGGTTCGGAGTCAGGACAGGCAAGGGTCAAAACAGGAGGACTAGAAATAAACAGAGACTGGGAAAAATAGGAGCAAGGAAGAATGATGGTTGACTTGGAAAACAAGACGAACTGGCACAGGGAGACAGGAAACACGGGGATATATACACCGGGGATATATACACCGGGGATAATAAGTGACACCTGGGGAGGGGGTGGAGACAATCACAAGGACAGGTGAACCAGATCAGGGTGTGACAAGGCCTAATTAATCTAAATGAAGATCTATTCTTACTATGGGGCCATAGCAGATTGGTCTGTTACTAGAATACTAAAAGTAATATAAATGGCCTCAAACGGCTCAACATTTGATTTTACTACATTGTAACTGGGCAGGTTTATAGTTCTCATAATGACAACGGCTACAAGGATAACATTGTATATTTTTTTAATCAGCTATTTTCATGTGCATATCTATTTTACATGTTTGAAGATGAAATATTGCAATTATTGAACATAATTCCTCTTATCATAGCCTATGCTAAACCCATTTCACTTATAGGCTATCTAAAAATGAAGATAGGCCTATTGATAATATTGAGACTGTGATTTTAATCCTCTTTGTATCTGCATGTTTTAAGCATATCAGCTTCTCAGAGTAGGAGTGCTGATCTCCCCTTTACAATTTTTAAATTGTGATCTAAAAGGCTAAACTGATCATGGATCAGCACTCTTAGTTAGGGACTTCAGTTGAGTATGGCGCTCAAGACCAAAAATGAAAAAGTAGACTAAAAACATTCCAATCCCCATTAAAATGCAACAGCTATTTAGGGTATTGGTTGAATGGCTTGCTGTAGGACCATGAGGAGCATCGCTCTGAGGGAAGCTGTCAGCCTGCCTGCCTTTCTCTCACTTTAAGAAAGCAGAGAGCAGAGACAGTGCCAGGCAGTTTGCTTTGCAGGTCAGCCATTTAGGCAGTTCGCAGATTACTTTGAATTTGATATCTGGATTTGAACTCTCCCTTGTAAGCCTCACACCTAGCATCCAATAGACTAAAGGAAGATAAGCTTCCCCTAAAGTAAATGTAATTAAATGTGTCAAAATGAACTATATGATTACTTGTGCCTATGCATAAATAAATACAATCATTCAAAATACTGCACCAGAGAACATGATTTGGCAGAGAGGAGCATTAGCTTCTTTAAAAAAAAATGAGCCGTGGATTGTTTTAAGCATGCAATTTGAGACATGCTTGCGGCAAATAACCTACCCAGTAGTGTAAGGTACTTAAAAATAGTTTAAAGTACCACTTAAGTCGTTTTTTGAGGGTATCTGTATTTTACTTTACTATTTATATTTTTGACAACTTTTACTTTTACTTTACTAAATTCCTAAGCAAAATAGGGTACTTTTTAATCCATACATTTTCCCTGTCACCCAAAAGTACTCGTTACATTTGAATGCTTAGCAGGACAGGAAAATGGTCCAATTCACACACTTATCAAGAGAACATCCCCGGTCATGATCTGATGTCTGTGTTGCCCCTGGCTATCCATAAGTAAGTAATATATATATTGTGCCTTGAGGTATGCTTAATATAAGGAATTTGAAATTAATAATACTTCTACTTCTTCTTTTGATACTTAATTATATTTTAGTGATTACATGTACTTTTGATACTTAAGTATATTTAAAAACGAATACTTTTAGATTTATACTCAAGTAGTATTTTACTGAGTGACTTTCACTTGAGTCATTTCTATTAAGGTATCTTTACTTTTACTTAAGTATGACAATTTGGTCGTTTTTCCACTACTGAGCCCAACAAGTAGCTAATTATTGCGTTGCAGTGGTCAGTGAAAAGCAGTTAAATACTGTAGGTCTAGGTCTATCGCAATATTTCAAAATACAATCGTAGGAAAAACAGTTTAGAAAGCAAATGGCTATTGATAAAAAAAGAAGACAAAGAAAATACTCTAATCTGTTTCTAGTTATCAGAATTCTTAACTCCCAATTGAGAAAACAGAGGAGTCCAGCCGCCATATCTCGGTGAATGTAAACATATTCACGGTATTCATCATCACTATCTTCCTCAGATGTTTTAGGAAACGACTCCGACAGGAAGTTGTGTCCTGTCGTCAATGCTTCGGTCGTGGGACTATATAGTTGGATGCAGTTTTAATGGCAACCGTAGAGTGTCAGGAGAGCTCATTGGCTCCGAGCCATAAAATGGGCTAGGCCTGCATGAAAGGCCCTGTTCACTAGGCTACTCCCAAAATTACATTATTGTGGCACCTTCCAACGTTAAAGTCCTTATTAGTAGCCAATTTTTTTTTTCTTTAGGCTACAATACCTTGACAGGTCATAAACTAGGACTAAAAGGATTAAATGTCTGCAGCTATTCTAAGCAATCACTTATTTCAAACAGCAATGTCAGTTTTGGTTTCAGTGTGTCGCAAGACATGTTTTTCCAGGGTGCTTCAGAAAATCTGAAGTGTCCATTTGATGTTTAATTTTTCTTTATTATTTTTTAAAATTACCTTTCAAATTACAATACAATAACAAACAAAAAAACATAGGACATCACTACACATGTACATATTTCTCCAAAGAAACATAAAATAACATTAAAATAAACAAAAACAAGAAATGTTTTAAAGTTTCAAATGTTAAAGTACCTCAAATAATATAAAATCAGGTCAGGGGTTGCAGTTGTATAAAACTATGATAGAGTTGTAAGACTACACAGTTATTTTTTTGTTATTGACTAATTCTAGATATATATATATATATATATATATATATATATATATATATATATATATATATATATATATATATTTGAAATATATTGCATTTGGGGACAGATTAAAAATATTTGTTTTTGTGTATGTACATTTTACCAGAGAGAAATGAACGACTAATTCAGTAGTTTTGTTTTCATTTGAATAATAACATATTACATATACATGGGTCTTATTAATGGAAAAAATAAAGATTCATTCACAGTCATTTGATGGCCATTTGATGTGCGCTATGAGGTGAGGCCAATAGAATACCTCACTTCCGTTCAGAACATCTGGTGCCAGGGATTTCCATTGGTGGCTAAAATATTATGTAGGGGACCCTTTACAGACTAAATACTCAATGCGCACGCTATTAAAAAAAACATGCAAAATCAAGGCAAAGTGTCACAATGTTAGAGTAGGCGTAAACTTTGTCTATTGCATTGGCCATTTATATTATATTGGATTTATAGGCCTATTTCGGCCGTAGTTATGTTAGTCTTGGTTTTGTATAATTGCGGGCTATTCTCTGGGTGCTGAAATTTGTGAACTGCTTGTGATAAAAACACAATTTCATGTGACGTTGGAGCTCCAGTCCGCCCACACTAGTGACGCTCAACTCCATTTTAAATCACGGAGTTGAGTTTAGTCGGCTATCGTTATGTAGGCCTACAATACGACCTGATATTATTATTGTCTGCCTACAATATCATAATAGTGATAAGGAAATGAAAACCACACACTCACCAGAGTGGTCTCCTAATCCCAAGCATTCATTCGCTTTTGTATTGCTGTGTGAAATTGCCCACAAAGCCTGCCACGGTTCCCCTGAAATTGAAAATAACCTAATTTAAACCAACCACGATGACAATATGCATTGATCTATTGGTGACGTTATAGGCCTACTGGTCATGTCCAGTCAATATAACACTATTAACGTCTTATTACACATGTATGTTAAGATTGAGTTTTGGAGCATGCAGGGTTCATTTGCAACTAGGCCTACAAAACTATTGCAAAACACAAAAGTATGACATTGCTTCATTTAAATTGTCTACGGCCTTAGTGTGATAAATAGAAGACGAGTATTGCTAATCAAGGTATATGACTACAAGTCGACAGATGTGATTACAAAGAAGCGCTGCACCATGGTGGGTGATACGCCTAGACCAGGTTCACAGTATCTAATCGCCTGCATATGGGAAACATTATTAGGCTACGCCGGGCTGCATTGTGAAGGGGCTTCGTGTTGATAAATCCGACACTCCGCAAACCGCCATGTAACACCGACGAGGAAAGAGCCCGATGTTGTCTCCCTTTCCTCCGCTCTTATTTGGCTTCTATTCAAATTTGGGTCAGGGGTGAGAAAGCCCAACGTCACAAGCTTGCAACATGGCGTCCCGAAGGCTGTGAGATGAGCAAGAGGATGGTACATTGAGAACGATTCTACCGATGTAAAAAGGTACCTACGCGTTATTTATCTTATTCTCCGATGCGTGGGATAGCATGCTAGTGCAGGTTTATTGTCGGTTGTGAACGGATTGATTGCGCAAAGGGGTGTGAATCGCAAATGATCTTCGCTGTGGTGGCTTTCTATCGCGTGCCAACAAAAAGGGCTTCGCTTATGGTGCCTATACTGGCTCTACCAGCTTGGCAAGATGTCAGCTCCCTTTTTGTCTGTATGAACATCTTTGAAAACCCGCTGTCGATCACAGCATGAATTTTCTACCGTTTTTGGTTTTGTAGATACGATAACATTGTTTAAATGTATGTTATTTCGCAATGTTGGTTGCACCCGATGATAGCCTGCCACTGTTTAATGCTCGGGTAAACTAGCTGGCAACCTGAAAGAAAGGAGGGATCTCAATGCAATTAGTTTAGCTTGCGCACTACGATTCTCCCTCATCTTTAAAAACATTTGTTATTTCGATTGTACATTCCATTTTATAGGCATTGGATTTCTCATGGGAATGCCTTTTTCATATTTGGACTTCGAGGCTATGTTGATCACAACACATTTTATGGATGCAATTATTTGATTAAGGTAGGCTTCAGTACACATTCATGGTCACGTTCATTTCCTAAATCGTACAATATCAAATTTCGTGGCAGATTTTTATTTTGACGAGCTTTTCTCATTCCTGTTTACATTGTACATTTTATGTAGGCCCATGCCTGACATGATGCTAAACACAGCATTGTTTACCTTATCTATCTTATAACCCATTTATTGATACAACATTGCACTTTAATTGATGAACGAGAACACATATTACGTTTACTCGCAGAGTTGTCTATATAAATAGGCTACACTAGTGAAGCTTTTATGATGATGTGACGGCTAAACAGCTGCATACATCGACAAGCTTTGTGGCAGTCGGCGAATGTATATCTTTACATTGTAGCCAAGCAGGTTCCGTTGTTTTACCGTAGCCAGGCTTATGTTGCATAATGTGTAACCACCCTTTCAGTCAATTGAATTTAAAAATAAATAAATAAATAAGCAAACAAAACGGGTTGTTTACTTTTTAAATGTTGTTTAATCATAGCCAATGTATCTAGGCTATGCTACCAGTTCTTCTGAGATAGTTTTGAGTTGTGTAGGCTAATACGTGTGCACCGTGAGCCCTGCCTACTCAGGTGACTTGTGTTGCTAAAGGGGCACGGAGATAATCAATAGCTGGAATGTCAGCTATTGCGTTCTGGTAGCTGTTTTCATTTTAAGCAAACTAAGATTTTGCCTGTCCCAGGTAGGCTATACATGGTGTATAGTTGCAACGAGGTATACATGATGTGGTCATGTAAAGCTGCATTTTCTGAACAAAAAAATACAATGTAGCTGATGATGCATCTATTCTACAGGCTTGCATGCTGATTCTTCATTGATAGTGAGTGGACAGGAAGTTAGGTCATCTCTCCTGAGTAACATAGGGTTATTACTGTGTAGATATACAGAGGCGCGTGAAGTGGCTTGGGTGTTGCGTGCTTGGGTGTTGCGCTGCTAGTACTTTCTGTTTTAACTTACCACACACACACACACACACACACACACACACACACACACACACACACACACACACACACACACACACACACACACACACACACACACACACACACACACACACACACACAGACAGTGTGTTCTGTGTACATTGTGGTCATGGTTTACAGTGTGGGGGCTATAAGAAGGGGACTTAGGCTATATGTTCTGCTGACATGTTGGCCTGGGACTTATGGATTGTGCTTAGCTGGTGCGTGCAACACTGTATTTGTTCCTGCCTGGGTCGTGTGGTTTGTTCAGTGGCTAAACCTCCTCAGGGAAGGGTTGTTGTTTAAGGAGAGGAAACAGCCCTTGGAATGTTGTGCTGATAGCCTGCAGGGTGTGCAGTCTTTGAAGGCAGGTAAAGGGGAGAGGAATCTGTTAGTGGGACCATAAGAATCTTTACCCTAACATGCCCTCTGTCCCTTACTGTGGATATCGCAGCGCTGGTCATGCGGGTGCACGCGCACACACACACACACACACACACACACACACACACACACACACACACACACACACACACACACACACACACACACACACACACACACACACATTACTGTGTAGCGGATACACTAGGTATAACTTTGTCAATTGATTGCAACACTGCATGGATACACATCAGCTGTCCATTAAATACATCTCTACTACCTGAATTATTTCTGACAAACTTAAAGGAATACTACACAAAAAGTATATGTTATACAATTCCTCAGAATTGTGTATGTCAGCAGTCAAGTTTTCAAGATAGAGCGGAAACCACCTCAATTATGTGTTTTGCATCATATGCTATTTACTGTTCTTTGCTTTGTAATAAGTGCTATAGGGCTGAATCTGGTATTATGGTTTTCAATCTGAGGGATGGCATTCTGCTGAAGACTGGATTCTGAAACATTAATGTTTTAATTAAGGATTCAGACACACTGAGAAATCTGACTGCCGACAAGTACTTAGCACCTCTGCCCAGTGTCGGCAGTTCATTTTTGTTGTTCACAATGGTTTTACATCCGATTTGCTTCATTTAAATCAGAGATGTGCAACTGGCACAAAGTTGGAACCCAGACTGAGTTCCTAAAAAACTATTTTTTTAAAAGATGTAAAAAAGTGGCGATGCTAATCATTTAACTAACTGGCACTGGCAGTATGGGCTATTGGAGAGTTAATTCAAGTATTTCTTCATCTTGCTAGATAGCTAGCTTGGTAAAGCATTTAGTGTTGTGTGCATTGTGCTGCACTTAACACTCCAGTCATTTCATATGAAGTGCGTGTGACTATCTGGCTCAGTTAACAAGTTAACATTAACTAGCTAGAAAACTAAAGAGCAGGTGCACATGATCAAAGTCAACCTAACAAACAAATCCTTCTTCATGAACAAAACTCCTTAGTGCCTTCAGAAAGTCCTCTTGACTTTTTCCAAATCTTGTTGTGTTACAGCCTGAATTTAAATGTATTAAATTGAGATGTTGTGTCACTGGCATACACACAACATCCCACAATGCCAAAGTGGAATTATGTTTTTAGAAATATTTGACAAAATAATTAAAAATGAAATGTCTTGAGTCAATAAGTATTCAACCAATTTGTTATGGTAAGCCTAAATAAATTAAGGGGTAGAAATGAGCTTAACAGGTCACATAATAAGTTGCATAGACTCACTCTATGCAATGCAGGACACGCTAGATAATATCTAGTAATATCATCAACCATGTGTAGTTAACTAGTGTTTAACATGATTTTTTAATGACTACCTCACCTCTGTGCCCCACTTATACAATTATCTTTAAGGCCCCTCAGTTGAGTAGTGGATTTCAAACCACGAAGACCAGGGAGATTTTCCAATGCCTCACAAAGAAGGGAACCTATTGGTAGATACTAGAGGTCGACTGATTATGATTTTTCAATACCGATACCGATTATTGGAGGACCAAAAAAGCCGATACCGATTAATCGGATGATTTTTTTATTTATTTTTATTTGTAATAATGACAATTACAACAATACTGAATGAACACTTATTTTAACTTAATATAATACATCAATCAAATCAATTTAGCCTCAAGTAAATAATGAAACATGTTCAATTTGGTTTAAATAATGCAAAAACAAAGTTTTGGAGAAGAAAGTAAAAGTGCAATATGTGCTATGTAAGAAAGCTAACGTTTCAGTTCCTTGCTCAGAACATGAGAACATATGAATGCTGGTGGTTCCTTTTAACATGAGTCTTCAATATTCCCAGGTAAGAAGTTTTAGGTTGTAGTTATTATAGGAATTATAGGACTATTTCCCTCTATACCATTTGTATTTCATTAACCTTGACTATTGAATGTTCTTATAGGTACTTTAGTATTGCCAGGGTAACAGTATAGCTTCCGTTCCTCTCCTCGCTCCTCCCTGGACTCGAACCAGCAACACAATGACAATTAGCGCGCGCTAACTAGCTAGCCATTTCACTTCGGTTACACGAGCCTCATCTCGGGAGTTGATAGGCTTGAAGTAATAAACAGCGCAATGCTTGACGCACAACGAAGAGCTGCTGGCAAAACGCAAGAAAGTGCTGTTTGAATGAATGTTTACGCGCCTGCTTCTGCCTACCACCGCTCAGTCAGATACTTAGATACTTGTATGCTCAGTCAGATTATATGCAACGGAGGACACGCTAGATAATATCTAGTAATATCATCAACCATGTGTAGTTAACTAGTGATTATGATTGTTTTTTATAAGATAAGTTAAATGCTAGCTAGCAACTTACCTTGGCTTACTGCATTCGCGTAACAGGCAGTCTCCTTGTGGAGTGCAACGAGCTGACAAGGTGAAAATCTGTCGTTCTGCCCCTGAACAAGGCAGTTAACCCACCGTTCCGAGGCCGTCATTGAAAACAAGAATGTGTTCTTAACTGACTTGCCTAGTTAAATAAAAGTATAAAAAAATATATATATATTTTTTTCAAAATTGGCAAATCGGCGCCCCAAAAATACAGATACCCGATTGTTATGAAAATCGGCCATTCCGATTAATCGGTCGACCTCAAGTAGATACACCAGTATCTCTACTTGCACATTCATCTTCTGCACATCTACCATTCCCGTGTTTAATTGCTATATTGTAATTACTTCGCCACCATGGCCTATTTATTGCCTTAACTCCCGTATCATACCTCATTTGCACTCACTGTATATAGACTTTGTTTTATTTTTCCTATTGTATTATTGACTGTGTTTTTTTATTCCACGTGTAACTCTGTGTTGTTGTATGTGTCGAATTGCTATGCTTTATCTTGGCCTGGTCGCAGTTGCAAATGACAACTTGTTCTCAACTAGCCTACCTGGTTAAATAAAGGTGAAATAAAGACAATTTAAAAAAGTAGATGGGTAAAATGAAAAAAGCAGACGTTGAATATCCCTTTGAGCATGGTGAAGTTATTCATTACACTTTGGATGGTGTATCAATACACCCAGTAACTACAGAGATACAGGTGTCCTTCCTAACTCAGTTTCCGGAGAGGAAGGAAACCACTCAGGGATTTCACCATGAGGCCAACGGTGACTTAAAACAGTTACAGAGTTGAATGGCTGCGATAGGAGAAAACTGAGGATGGATCAACAACATTGTAGTTACTCCACAATACTAACCTAATTGACAGAGTGAAAAGAAGGAAGCCTGTACAGAATAAAAATATTCCAAAACATGCATCCTGTTTGCAACAAGGCACGAAAGCAGGGTTTCCCAAACTCTGTCCTCGGGACCCCAAGGGGTGCACATTTTTTTGTTTTTGCCCTAGCACTACACAGCTAATTCAAATAATCAGCTAATCATCAAGCTTTGATTATTTGAATCAGCTGTGGAGTCCTAGGGCAAAAACCCCTTGGGGTCCCAGGGACAGAGTTTGGGAAAAACTGCACTAAGGTAATACTGCAAAAAATGTGGGAAAGCAATTCACTTTTTGTCCTGAATCCATTATGTTTGAATACAATACAATTATTGTCAAATCCAATAAAACACATTGCTGTGTACCACTCTCCATATTCAAGCATAGTGGTGGCTGCATCATGTTATGGGTATGTTTGTAATCGTTGAGGACTGGGGAGTTTTTCAGGATAAAAAATAAGGGGAATGGAGCTAAGCACAGGCATAATCCTAGAGTAAAATCTGTTTCAGTCTGCTAGGAGATGAATTCACCTTTCAGCAGGACAATAACCTAAAACACAACGCAAAATCTACACTGGAGTTGTTTACCAGGAAGACAGTGAATGTTCCTGATTGGCCGAGTTAGATGTCGGCGCATGCCTTTTTGAGGCATGAACATTTCTTCCAAACTGATTTTGGGGTCAATCAAGCAGTCACATACCCCCACATCTCAGATCTGGGTCACCCCTCTGTGTGTGTGAGTGTGAGGGAAAAATGGGAGGGGACACGCATATCCTTTATTTTCTCGCAGAACCACATGGCACATCTGTCTGGGGTTTACGAATAAGCGGTGATGAAATGGATGGGGCTCTTTTCTTTGCCTGCTCCTCCCAGGGCTCTGTTTGTGGTGGGCTTCTCTCTATTTGTGTTCATCGTGGCTGACCATATTGGAAACGGGGGCTTAATTGGAGGGGTGTCACCCGGACCAGCGCTTAGGCACTGTAAATTAAGTGATCCCCCCAGGAGTAAAACACTGAGGTCACTGCACCTGTTCACTAGTATTTATTCTCCCAAATGCTATACAATTCCTATTAAGGATTTGGATTTTATAAAGGATTTTATAGCCCGTTTACAATAGCCCTCAAATCAAATCAGATTTTATTGGTCGCATACACATATTTAGCAGATGTTATTGTGGGTGTAGCGAAATGCTTGTGTTTCTAGCTCCAACAGTGCAGTAGTGTCTAATAATTCACAACAATACACACAAATCTAAAAGTAAAAGAATGGAATTAAGAAATATATAAATATTAGGATGAGCAATGTCAAGAGTGGCATTGACTACAATACAGTTTAATACAGTATATACATATGACATGAGTAAAACAGTATGTAAACATTATTAAAGTGACCAGTGTTCCATTATTAAAGTGACCAGGGGTTCTTCTGAACTGAGCTTCAAGGACAAGAAGGAAACTGCTCAGGGATGTCACCATGTGGCCATTGGTGATTTTTAAAACAACTACAGCGTTTAATGGCTGTGATAGGAGAAAACTGAGGATGGATCAACAACATTGTAGTGATTTCAGAAATAATGACCTAAATGAAAAGAACAACACAATGTGGAATAAGTCAAGGGGAATGGATGCTTTCTGACAGCACTGAATGTACAGTGCCGTGAAAAAGTATTTGCCCCCTTTCAAATTTAGCATATTCTAGAATAATAGTGAAGACATCCAAACTTTACAATAACACATATGGAATCATGTAGTAACCAAATAAGTGTAAAACAAATCAAAATCTATTTTATATTTGAGATTCTTCAAATAGCCACCTTTTGCCCTGATGACATCTTTCTCTCAACCAGCTTCACCTGGAATGCTTTTCCAACAGGAGTTCCCACATAGGGTTGCACGTTTTGGGGAATATTCAGAAGTGGAAACTTTCTGTGGGAATTAACAGGAATATATGGGAATTTATGGAAATATATGCAAACTAATATTAATACCGTTTAAATACAGATGTTTTTTGCATTGGATATATTTACCATATCACATGGAGACAGAAACAAACTTTTTACCTCATCATAAGTAGACATAATTGCAAATTATTAAATCCTTCCAATAGAGAAAATTGTAGTAACGAATGTAACTTTAATTAAATGAGTTGACGCTTCACACAGGATGATTTCACTGAACATCAAAAGAAAATACAGTGCCTTGCGAAAGTATTCGGCCCCCTTGAACTTTGCGACCTTTTGCCACATTTCAGGCTTCAAACATAAAGATATAAAACTGTATTTTTTTGTGAAGAATCAACAACAAGTGGGACACAATCATGAAGTGGAACGACATTTATTGGATATTTCAAACTTTTTTAACAAAACAAAAACTGAAAAATTGGGCGTGCAAAATTATTCAGCCCCTTTACTTTCAGTGCTGCAAACTCTCTCCAGAAGTTCAGTGAGGATCTCTGAATGATCCAATGTTGACCTAAATGACTAATGATGATAAACACAATCCACCTGTGTGTAATCAAGTCTCCGTATGAATGCACCTGCACTGTGATAGTCTCAGAGGTCCGTTAAAAGCGCAGCGAGCATCATGAAGAACAAGGAACACACCAGGCAGGTCCGAGATACTGTTGTGAAGAAGTTTAAAGCCGGATTTGGATACAAAAAGATTTCCCAAGCTCTGTGCAAGCGATAATATTGAAATGGAAGGAGTATCAAACCCCTGCAAATCTACCAAGACCTGGCCGTCCCTCTAAACTTTCAGCTCATACAAGGAGAAGACTGATCAGAGATGCAGCCAAGAGGCCCATGATCACTCTGTATGAACTGCAGAGATCTACAGCTGAGGTGGGAGCACCATAGGACAACAATCAGTCGTATATTGCACAAATCTGGCCTTTATGGAAGAGTGGCAAGAAGAAAGCCATTTCTTACAGATATCCATAAAAAGTGTCATTTAAAGTTTTCCACAAGCCACCTGGGAGACACACCAAACATGTGGAAGAAGGTGCTCTGGTCAGATGAAACCAAAGTTGAACTTTTTGGCAACAATGCAAAACGTTATGTTTGGCGTAAAAGCAACACAGCTCATCACCCTGAACACACCATCCCCACTGTCAAACATGGTGGTGGCAGCATCATGGTTTGGGCCAAAAAAAAAAATTCAGTCTCTCGATGTGCAAAACTGATAGAGACATACCCCAAGCAGCTTGAAGGCCCCCTTGAACTTTGCGACCTTTTGCCACATTTCAGGCTTCAAACATAAAGATATAAAACTGCATTTTTTTTGTGAAGAATCAACAACAAGTGGGACACAATCATGAAGTAGAACGACATTTATTGGATATTTCAAACTTTTTTAACAAAACAAAAACTGAAAAATTGGGCGTGCAAAATTATTCAGCCCCCTTAAGTTAATACTTTGTAGCGCCACCTTTTGCTGCGATTACAGCTGTAAGTCGCTTGGGGTATGTCTCTATCAGTTTTGCACATCGAGAGACTGAAATTTTTTCCCATTCCTCCTTGCAAAACAGCTCGAGCTCAGTGAGGTTGGATGGAGAGCATTTGTGAACAGCAGTTTTCAGTTCTTTCCACAGATTCTCGATTGGATTCAGGTCTGGACTTTGACTTGGCCATTCTAACACCTGGATATGTTTATTTTTGAACCATTCCATTGTAGATTTTGCTTTATGTTTTGGATCATTGTCTTGTTGGAAGACAAATCTCCGTCCCAGTCTCAGGTCTTTTGCAGACTCCATCAGGTTTTCTTCCAGAGTGGTCCTGTATTTGGCTCCATCCATCTTCCCATCAATTTTAACCATCTTCCCTGTCCCTGCTGAAGAAAAGCAGGCCCAAACCATGATGCTGCCACCACCATGTTTGACAGTGGGAATGGTGTGTTCAGGGTGATGAGCTGTGTTGCTTTTACGCCAAACATAATGTTTTGCATTGTTGCCAAAAAGTTCACCTTTGGTTTCATCTGACCAGAGCACCTTCTTCCACATGTTTGGTGTGTCTCCCAGGTGGCTTGTGGCAAACTTTAAACAACACTTTTAATGGATATCTTTAAGAAATGGCTTTCTTCTTGCCACTCTTCCATAAAGGCCAGATTTGTGCAATATACGACTGATTGTTGTCCTATGGACAGAGTCTCCCACCTCAGCTGTAGATCTCTGCAGTTCATACAGAGTCATCATGGGCCTCTTGGCTGCATCTCTGATCAGTCTTCTCCTTGTATGAGCTGAAAGTTTAGAGGGACGGCCAGGTCTTGGTAGATTTGCAGTGGTCTGATACTCCTTCCATTTCAATATTATCGCTTGCACAGTGCTCCTTGGGATGTTTAAAGCTTGGGAAATCTTTTTGTATCCAAATCCGGCTTTAAACTTCTTCACAACAGTATCTCGGACCTGCCTGGTGTGTTCCTTGTTCTTCATGATGCTCTCTGCGCTTTTAAAGGACCTCTGAGACTATCACAGTGCAGGTGCATTTATACGGAGACTTGATTACACACAGGTGGATTGTGTTTATCATCATTAGTCATTTAGGTCAACATTGGATCATTCAGAGATCCTCACTGAACTTCTGGAGAGAGTTTGCTGCACTGAAAGTAAAGGGGCTGAATAATTTTGCACGCCCAATTTTTCAGTTTTTGAGTTGTTAAAAAAGTTTGAAATATCCAATAAATGTCGTTCCACTTCATGATTGTGTCCCACTTGTTGTCGATTCTTCACAAAAAAATACAGTTTTATATCTTTATGTTTGAAGCCTGAAATGTGGCAAAAGGTTGCAAAGTTCAAGGGGGCCGAATACTTTCGCAAGGCACTGTAGACCAAGCAGCCTTCATGTTCGCAGCATTGTCTATCACCAGTGAAAATACCTTCTGTGGTCCAGGGTCATTGATGACTGCCTTCAGCTCATCTGCAGTGTAGAGACTGGTGTGTCTGTTGTCTCTTGTGTCTGTGCTCTTGTAGAATACTGGTTGAGGGATGGAGATGATGTAGTTAATTATTCCTTGCCCACGAACTTTCGACCACCCATCAGAGATGATTGCAATACAGTCTGCTTTCTCTATGATTTTCTTGACCTTCACTTGAACTCTGTTGAACTCTGCATCCAGCAAATTAGTAGATAAAGCAAGTCTGGTTGAAGGGGTATATGCTGGGCGAAGAACATTCAGAAATCTCTTCCAATTAGGGCTGGGCGATATATCAAAGTTTTACGATATCAAGTTTATGTTTTAAAATGCCTGTATCGCAGGAATGAAGGTTCTGTTATAGTGTTGTAACATTTTACAAATGCAGCGTCACACTGTCTCTTCTCTGTCAGCCCAATGTCAAATCATGTACCAATTGCATGCCAACACGTGCACAGAGGTTATCCACCAATCATAACCCTAGACAGCCTTTCACAAATTGTAACCACGGCAGAGAAGTGTAGCGGCGGTAAGAGTTTCACCAAAATGGAAAGAGGGAAAGCCAGCTCAAATCAAATTGTATTGGTCACATACACATGGTTAGCAGATGTTAATGCGAGTGTAGCGAAATGCTTGCAGCTCAGCCTCTCTTGAGGATGAAATCACAAACAAAGAGGGCAGCAATGTTTTTTCAGTAATATGGAAGTGGTTTGGGTTTAAGAGGTCTGATGTTCAGCAAACGAATGTCATGTGCAAGATGTGTCAAAAGACAATTGCTACAAAAAGCAGCAGCACAACCAACCTCTTCAATCACCTGCAACTGAAACACGCGGTGGAAAGAGAGGAATGCGTGAGATTACGCAATGCCGATTCCAGACGCCCGATTCCCAAAATGTCTGCTAAAAGACTAACTACCATAGCCACATCCTTTTCAAACGTAATCCCTTATGGAAAGAAAGGTTTGAGGTGGAAGTAGATAACAGATGCAGTGACCTATTACATAGCGAAAGATATTGTCCCAATCTTTACAGTAGAAAAGCCAGGCTTTAAAGAGCTGCTAGGTACAGTTGACCACAAATATCAGCTGCCAAGCCACAAGTATTTAACGGAGGAAGCCCTGCCGCGATTATACACTGCTACCCACGAAACAGTCGCAGAGAAGCTGGCAAGTGTTTCTTATTTTTCCACCACAGCCAATCTATGGTCGAGCAGAACGGCAGAGCCAGACCTAAGTTTGACAGTCCACTACATAAAGGAAGACTGGGAATTGCAAAATGTCTGCCTCCAGACGTCTTACTTCCCCAATGATCATACGGGTGAAGTAATAGCCCAGGGTCTCAATGACTCTCTGGCATCGTGGAAGATGATCGATAACTGACAGGTGTGCATGACAACTGACAGTGGGAGCAACATGATAAAAGCATTGCGCTTGAAAAACTGGACCTGCCTGCAGTGCTTTGGGCACAGCTTCACCTCGCCATTGGTAAGTGTGACATTGGATGAATAAAGCGCCTTCAAAAAAGTTATGTTCAGGCCAGCTGTTGGCTAATGTGTTAGTAGTTGTGTCATTCTGCCAATCCAATAGCAAATAACCACAGGCAGTTTTAGTTATAACCACAAATGAACTAAATTAATACATTTTCAATCAAAATATTCAACAGCTAGTGGTCAAAACATTCCTAAACAATAGAATAGACGTGTGGGTATGTGGTGTGCATTTGTGTTGCACAAATAGGCCTCGAGGCCTTGTATATTTTTTTATTTCATAAAGAAAATTGAATTAAGAATGATGTCATAGCCTTTTTAAATTTGTTTAGAGTAAAACAAGAAATCGAGATATATATATATCGTGAATTGTCCAAACCCCTAACAATACACATTCCAATACACATTGCCTGAGGTGAACCTATTTGCATACACAGCTCGAGCAAGACATTCATCAGCATTTCTCTGACTACGTTCCTCCATGGAGTCAAAAAAACTACTGATTCCAGGAGGACCATGAACTGTTGCTGTCAATTAGGTGTCTGATTCATCATTTTCACCTCAAATAGAAGTAGAGGGACTTTTGTCAGAGGTTGCTTGTTGTGAGCACTGAGGGAACTTTATGCACTTGGCCAGATGATACTGCATCTTTGTTGCATTCTTCACATATGATTTGGCACACTATTTTCAAATATACACAGCTTTTCCATCTACATTAGCTGCAGTGAAATATCTCCACACATCAGATAGTGCCCGTGGCATTTTCCTGTAAAGATTAGAAAAAAATGAGTAAAAATAAACCAAATACAATTCCATGTACAGATACATAGTTAAGCAGTTAGATTAAACACCTCCTTTGTATAATAAATGTTTTAAAATGAAACATGTATGGAAACAGGTGAATTAACAATCCTCAGTTAGCAGGCTCAAGCAAGCTAAAACTCACATGGTAGCAAAAACTAACTAGCAGAAATTGTTAACAAGTTAGAGATGATTTTTACTAGAGGTTGACCGATTAATCGGAATGGCCAATTAATTAGGGCCGATTTCAAGTTTTCATAACAATAGGAAATCTGTATTTTTGGACACCAATTTGGCTGATTAAATGTATTTTTATTTTTTATATATATATATTCTTATACCTTTATTTAACTAGGCAAGTCAGTTAAGAACACATTCTTATTTTCAACGACGGCCTAGGATCGGTGGGTTAACTGTCTTGTTCAGGGGCAGAACGACAGATTTTCACCTTCTCAGCTCGGGGGATGTAATCTTGCAACCTTACAGTTAACTAGTCCAGCGCAATAACGCCCTGCCTCTCTCTCGTTGCACTCCACAAGGAGACTGCCTGTTATGAGAATGCAGTAAGCAAAGGTAAGTTGCTAGCTAGCATTAAACTTATCTTATAAAAAAACTATCAATCAAAATCACTAGTTAACTACACATGGTTGATGATAGATATTATCTAGCGTGTCCTGCGTTGCATATAATCTGACTGAGCATACAAGTATCTAAGTATCTGACTGAGCAGTGGTAGGCAGAAGCAGGCGTGTAAACATGAATTCAAACAACACTTTCGTGCGTTTTGCCAGCAGCTCTTCGTTGTGCGTCAAGCATTGCGTTGTTTATGACTTCAAGCCTATCAACTCCCGAGATGAGGCTGGTGTAACCGAAGCGAAATGGCTAGCTAGTTAGCGCGCGCTAATAGCGTTTCAAACGTCACTCACTCTGAGCCTTGGAGTGGCTGTTCCCCTTGCTCTGCATGGGTAACGCTGCTTCGATGGTGGCTGTTGTTGTTGTGTTGCTGGTTCGAGCCCAGGGAGGTTAAAACAGAGGTTGCCGCATGAATGTAAACAATTTCCCAAGATCGAATACAGGGAGAAACATTGCTTGAACAATCTTTCTTCTATTTTTAATACTAAGGCATGATTTATTTCGATATAAAAAACAATCTTGGATCTTAGCTTCTCAGATGAATTGAATCAAAGTAATGCTGAAGTTCACGAATGGCCTGCTGCGCTGAGGTCGCACAGGAATACAAAACAGTGTCATCTGCATAGAGGTGAATGCTACAATAATTAATAGTGTTTTCTATGTCATTAATATATAAAGTGAACAGTAATGGACCCAAAATCGAACCCTGAGGAACACTTTTTTGAATCTCAAGAAATTCTGATTTAACCAATCTCTCAGGATGACCTGTGTTCTGTCGCTAAGATAATTCTGAAACCATAAACAGGCTGTATATCCCAGGCCTACTCTTGATAATTTCTTCAGCCAAACAGAATGATCAACTGTGTTGAACGCCTTTGACAGATCAATAAAAAAGGCAGCAGAGCTCTTTTTAGCATCCAAGGCATTGACAAGATCATTAACAACTAGCCTGGTTGCTGTGGTAGTACTATGCCCAGGCCTAAAACCTGATTGGTTTATATTAAGAATACAATTATCAGATAAAAAGGAACGAATTTGTACTTTAACCAAGGAATCAAGAACTTTAGCTAAACAAGGTAGCCTTGAAATGGGGCGATAGTTGTCCAGATTATTTGTATACCCCCCTTATGCAGTGGCAGCACATATGCAGATCTACATGCTTTTGGAATACTTCCTGATAACAACGTTAAATAAAACATGTGGGCTACTGAGCCAGTAATACGGGGTGCTGCACACTTAAGCAGACCAGGATCCAAATGATCAGCCCCTGTGGATTTCTTTTCTCTAATGTTAACAAAGCATCCAGGACTTCTTTATCAGTGAATTTCTGAAAAAGAAAACGCCTGACTAGCATTTTTATTATCATTCAATAGATTTTCACCATCTACATCCAAACTACTATTTTCAAGAGCTGGCTTTGAAATACATTCAAATATAAAGCCTGCAGAGATAAAATGGTGATTAAATGCATTAATGATATCAATTTCGTCAGTAATAGGGCCAGAATCTAAATTAATTTATTGTGGGAGAGAAGAGGAGATACTACAACCCTTCAGTGATTTAACAGCTTTCCAAAATTTTGCTGGGTTCCCTGAACATTCAGATAGTGTATTAACATAATATAATAATAAATAATCTGATTTAGCTTTTTTAACTGGTTTTATACACAGATTTCTCAACTGCCTAAAAGACTGCCAGTCTGGGCCCGAGTCTGTGAATCTAGCTTTGGCCCAGGCAGCATCTCTGTTGAGTATGACTTCAGATAGCTCTGGACTGAACCAAGGGCAAGACCGATTTTTAATTCTACATTTTTTAAGGGGAGCATGTTTATCTAGAATACGCCCGACTAGTACACCTAATACAATTAAAAACATTTGAGAAGTGGTTCAGAGCCAACTCTGGGTCAGGTATAGATGCAAATACAATCAATGTCACCAAAATAAAGGTCACAAAAAAAGACTTGTTCATCAAAATGTAAAAAATGTCTCTTGGTGATAAAATGAGATTTGGATATCCGTATATCCCTGACACACGCAATGGGACAGTGGTCACTAATATCCAAAGCAAATACCCCACTCCCAGCATATTATATATATCCCAGCATACAGAAAGAGGATTCTTTGTGTAAATAGCAACACCATCAACTTTGCCTTTCCTATCATCGCGAAACACATTGTAACCATCCATAACAACGTCAGAGTCCAGGGTTGATCATTTAGCCAGGTCTCAGATACATTAACAATATCAGGGTCTGCTTGAGAGGCACATTATCAATTTTAAGTAATAACTACGAATATTAACCTCTTTGGGCTGAGATCCTGCTAACGGGATCGAAATGAAAACAGCCAGTGAAAGTGCAGAGCGCCAAATTCAAAACAACAGAAATCCCATAATTAAAATTCCTCAAACATAGAAGTATTTTACACCATTTTAAAGATACACTTCTTGTCAATCCAACCACAGTGTCTGATTTCAAAAAGGCTTTACAGCGAAAGCAAACCAATCGATTATGTTAGGTCAGAGCCAAGTCACAGAAAAACACAACCATTTTTCCAGCCAAAGAGAAGAGTCACAAAAAGCAGAAATATAGATCAAATTAATCACTAATCTTTGATGATCTTCATCAGATGACACTCATAGGACTTCATGTTACACAATACATGTATGTTTTGTTCAATAAAGTTCATATTTATGTAAAAAAATCTCAGTTTACATTGGCGCGTTTACATTCAGTAGTTCAAAAATATCCAGTGATTTTGCAGAGAGCCACATCAATTTACAGAAATACTCATAAAAGATACAGCTATTATGCATGGAATTATAGATACACTTCTCCTTAATGCAACCGCTATGTCAGATTTCAAAAAAACTTTTTAAAAAACTTTGAAAAAGCACACCATGCAATAATCTGAGTATGGCGCTCAGAGACCCAAACAACCCAAACAGATATCCGCCATGTCGGAGATAGCATTATAAATATTCACTTACCTTTGATGATCTTCACTCCCAGGAATCCCAGTTCCACAATAAATGTTTTTTTGTTCGATAATGTCCGTAATTTATGTCCAAATACCTCCTTTTGTTAGCACGTACAGTACAGAGTTTCAATACTTTGAGATTTCAGAGCAACAGGATACTCAAAGATTGGATTATACCTATTAGGAAAAGTAACAAAGTAGGAATAGCAATGACATTTCTCCGGTTAGTACCACTAGGCATGTCACCACTTTCAGATAAAACATGTGGAACTCTCACAGTGACCAAAGAGTAGATGGTAAAAACTGACTTACATGTAATGCTAATATTGTCCTTATATCAATTTAGTTGACCAACAACCTTTCCAATGTTTCATGACAACAGTCAGGAGCCATTTTCACCCAGGTGAATTCAGTCTTCCACAAAGTAGCCAGGTCTACTCCAGAAAGTCCAAATTGTTGACGAAGGACATGCCCAAGTCCTTTGTCAGACACATTAACCACTGTTCTAGACCAAAGACAGCTAAAACACTCCTGCAAATTTCTGAGTATTCCCCAAGAGTTGTAAGAAATTGTCTCTTAGCTTTACAGATTTCACACGCATAATATCGTTAGACCTAATAAACAACACAACTGTTTTCACAGCAGGAATCTGTTTCTTGATGGTGGGCATGACTTCTAATAAATCCAATACCCTAGCTCCAGGAAAAAAATGTGTACAGGTATTTCGGACTTCCACCGAACTAACCATGGTGCTTCCCCTAATAATGGTTGCTGTCCATTTCGTACCAGAGCCCTCAGCCAACCTTAGCCCCACTAAGGGCTCCTCTAACTCGCCTCCCACAAATGATAGGAATAGCAGAGCCCACTGTAGACCCTGGTGAAGCAGAACCCACCCTAGTCCCCGGCGATGCCATCACAATGTTGGCTGATACCGAAGGAACAACATGAGAAGATGGGTCCAGGACATCAGGCTCCAGAAAAGCGAAGCTATTTGATGTCAGTTGCCCATTCATGAAACCTGTCACCACAGAGGGTTCAGAAAGTGGAGGACGAAAGGAGAGGATCATCCCGCGATTCAGCAACAAAGGTCCCTCCGACTCCATTTTCCGTCGGTGAGCGATCACTTCTGAGCAGCGGCCAGTCCACTGAAGATAACCTGCCCGAAGGCGAGACTCCAATCATCCCAGCGTGAAGCACAGCCCTCAGAGTGGAGGAAAACGAGAAAATAGCAGGTCTTGGCTTTCCCAGTGGCCTGTGCATATCAGCTATTTGTATTCCCAGCATAGCGACTTCTTCTCTTTAGCCCTCCGTGAGCAGGCAATTGATGCACTGAAAGCCAGGATTTTCGACTTCATCCCGGAACAAGGCAAAGTATATACAGCTCCTGCAGCGTTGATAGTGCAATGAGTCCTCCATCTTACTATACAATTAAACCAATAACCTATTTAATGAAAACTACTTCAAAAAATCAACGAACCGAGTGAAGGCAGTACACTGTTCTGTTGCGCGCTCTGATAACGTCATCAATGATGAGCTTGTTTAGGGAGTGTGTTAAGGAGGGTGCATGCGACTGCCTGTTAGCAACCACAGCTAATTGGCCTCCATATAACTCTTACAGAATTTCCACATGGACAGGGATGTTGGAAATTTAATCAAAGCCTATTGGATGACAATTTGTTCTTAACTAAGACAAAATAATTCATTATTGATTTTTTTTTTGCCCAACATAGGTACAGCAGATCCCCTCATTTTATGGGACACTTTTAAATGTGCTTTTGGAGGCCATTCAATACAATACTCATTAAAACAAAAGCAGTTTAGGTCAAAAGAGACTAATAAAGGAAATAGAGGAAGTAACGGCGCAGGTAGATGATAATGGAAACTATGTTAGAATATTTGCCCACATTTACTTTTCCTCAGCCAACAAGACGAGTAACAAACAGCAAAATCACTTCGCCTAGTTGAATCTACTATCCCCCTATTCTATTGGTCAGCTTGTTGTTCTGGATAAGCCTATTCCAAACGGACTCTGGGGCAGTTGTGGGATGATATATCCCAAATTCATACAACCATTAGGCTTAGGCTATATCCCAAAAACATTAAAAACCAACGAGGCTTATGTAACAGATCAGAACGTTTAGCATAAAATATTGGTCAACTATTATTTCTTCACATTATAAGTGAAGCAATGCGCACAAGGCAGTAGGCTATGTGCATAATGTAATTAGCATTTCATCTGACAGAATGTTAGTTAGAAATTTTGAAAAAGGGGAGATCTAAATTTGCAACAACTAGCATGGGTTACTAATATGACTAATATGGCTACTGGACAATGAAAGAAATTCGATTTGAAAACCTCTTTATAAAAGCGAGATTAGACATGCCTCATAATAAACTACATATACAAAAGTATGTGGACACCCCTTCAAATTAGTGGATTCGGGTATTTCAGGCACACCCGTTGCTGACAGGTGTATCAAATTGATGCCACCTTTCAAAACAAGTCAGTTCGTCAAATTACTGCCCTGCAAGAGCTTACTTAACTGCAAGTGCTGTTTTTGCGCAGTGGAAACGTCTAGGAACAACAACGGCTCAGCTGCGAAGTGGTAATACACGTGAAAGATCACAGAACAGGAATGGCAAGTGCTGAAGCGTGTGGTGCGTAAAAATAGTCTGTTCTCAGTTGCAACACTCACTAATGAGTTCCAAACTGCCTCTGGAAGCATCGTCAGCACAATAACTGTTCGTTGGGAGCTTTATGAAATGGGTTTCCATGGCCAAGCAGCCACACACAAGCCTAAGATCACAATGCGCAATGCCAAGTGTCGGCTGGAGTGGTGTCAAGCTCACCGCCATTGCAGTGGAAACGCGTTCTCTGGAGTGATGAATCACACTTTACCATCTGGCTGTCTGACAAACAAATCTGGGTTTGGCGGATGCCAGGAGAACGCTACTTGCCCGAATGCATAGTGCCAACTGTAAAGTTTTGTGGAGGAGGAATAATGGTCTGGGGCTGTTTTTCATGGTTCGGGCTAAGCCCCTTAGTTCCAGTGAAGGGAAATCTTAACGCTACAGCATACAATGACATTCTAGACGATTCTGTGCCTACGTCTAAGCCCTTTCCTGTTTCAGCATGACAATGCCCCCGTGCACAAAGTGAGGTCCCTACATAAATGGTTTGTCAAGATTAGTGTGGAAGAACTTGACTGGCCTGCACAGAGCCCTGACCTCAACCCCATCGAACACCTTTGGGATGAATTGGAATGCTGACTGTGAGCCAGGCCTAATCTCCCAACATCAGTGCCCGACCTCACTAATGCTCTTGTGACTGAATGGAAGCAAGTCCCCACAGGGTTTGATTTTATTTATTAGATGTTCGACTAGCAGGTGTCCACATACTGTTGTTCATATAGTGTATGTAGTAAAACTTTCAGGTTTCAAACAATTAAGTATGTTTACCTCCTTTTTCATGATATCCAATTGGTAGTTACAGTCTTGTCCCATCCCTGCAACTCCGTACGGTCTCGATAGAGGCAATGCGACACGACCCCGCCAAGCCGCACTGCTTCTTATCACACTGCTCACTTAACCCGGAAGCCAGCCGCACCAATAGTCAGCATGCATGCGCGCGGCCAGTCGCAAGGTGTCGCTAGAGCACAATGGGACAAGGACATCCCGGCCGGCCAAACCCTCCCTTAATCCGGATAACTCTAGGCCAATTGTGCACCACCTCATGGGTCTCCTGGTCGCGGCTGGCTGTGACACAGCCTAGGATAGAACCAGGGGCCTGTAGTGATGCCTCTAGCACTGTGATACAGTGCCTTAGACCGCTGAGCCAATCAGGAGGCCAAGTATATGTTTTCAAAATGCACTGCCTCCAGCTCTGAAACCAGATTGCATAGCAGAGAAGGTACGGTGGGACTCGAGATGGTCGCTAATCTTTTTGTTAACTTGGCTTTCGAAGACCTTAGAACGGCAGGGTAGGGTAGCAGTTTGTAGCAGTTTGGGTCTAGAGTGTCTCCCCCTTTGAAGAGGGGGATGATTGCAGCAGATTTCCAATCTTTGGGGATCTCAGACGATACGAAAGAGAGGTTGAACAGGCTAGTAATAGGTGTTTCAACAATTTCGGCAGATCATTTTAGAAAGAGAGGGTCCAGATTGTCTAGTTGATTTGTAGGGGTCCAGATTTTGCAGTTCTTTCAGAACATCAGCTATTTGGATTTGGGTGAAGGAGAAATGAGGGAGGCTTGGGCGAGTTGCTGTGGGGGGTGTCGGGCAGTTGACCGGGTTAGAGGTAGCCAGGTGGAAAGCATGGCCAGCCGTAGAAAAATGCTTTTTGAAATCCTCAATTATAGTGGTTTTATCGGTGGTAACAGTGTTTCCTAGCCTCAGTGCAGTGGGAAGCTGGGAGGAGGTGCTCATATTCTCCATGGACTTTACAGTGTCCCAGAACTTTGAGTTTGTGCTACAGGATACTTTAATAACAAACTTGTATGCAATCTTTAAATATTAATGAAATGGTTAAATTACGAGTCTACTTGGTTTAGCCACAGAAAAAGCAGGCAACCTTCCAGCTAGCCATAATTGGCTGAGATATTGAGTTGGCTGGACATGCCGAGAGATGAGTTTGGATTGGTCTGCCATATAACATGCTTCTGTCTATTTGAGCTGACCAGTATGTGTTGGTAATCCTGTCTAACGCAGATTTTTTTTATGTATCGCGTAGTACAACTGCATAAGTGTTGCTCTCCACTTTCTGGAGGACAGAGTTCAGTGGAATTTGAGTATGATAGCTAAGGAAATGGAAAAAACACCTGTCGCCAGATTACATATTCAAACTAAGGGCAACCATGGCATCCGTGACAGGAGACACGTCGATCTCAACTATAATGGAAAAAAAATATAGGCCTAATATATATGCAAACAGATCCACAGATGATGCCATCTCTATTGCATTCCACACTGCCCTTTCCCACCTGGACAAAAGGAACACCTATGTGAGAATGCTATTCATTGACTACAGCTCAGCGTTCAACACCATAGTACCCTCAAAGCTCATAGCTAAGCTAAGGAACCTGGGACTAAACACCCCCCTCTGCAACTGGATCCTGCACTTCCTGAAGGGCTGCCCACTGGTGGTGAGGGTAGGTAGCAACATATCTGCCACGCTGATCCTCAACACTGGAGCTCCCCAGGGGTGCGTGCTCAGTCCCGTCCTGTACTCCCTGTTCACCCACGACGGCATGGCCAGGCACGACTCCAACACCATCATTAAGTTTGCAGACGACACAACAGTGATCACCGACAACGATGAGACAGCCTATAGGGAGGAGGCCCAGTACATCACTGGGGCAAAGCTGTCTGCCATCCAAGACCTCTACACCAGGCGGTGCCAGAGGAAGGCCCTGAAAATTGTCAAAGACCCCAGCCACCCCAGTCATAGACTGTTCTCTCTACTACCGCATGGCAAGCGGTACCGGAGTGCCAAGTCTAGGACAAAAAGGCTTCTCAACAGTTTTTACCCCCAAGCCATAAGACTCCTGAACAGGTAACCAAATGGTTACCCGGACTATTTGCATTGTGTGCCCCCCCAACCCCTCTTTTTGCTCTGCTGCTACTCTCTGTTCATCATATATGCATAGTCACTTTAACCATACCTACATGTACATACTACCTCAATAAGCCTGACTAACCGGTGTCTGTTATTTTCAAATGTCTCTTTACTGTCTTTTTTATTTCTTTACTTATCTACACACACACTATTTCTTTACCTATACACACACACACATTTTCTTTCACACTATTGGTTAGAGCCTGTAAGTAAGCATTTCACTGTTGTATTTGGCGCACGTGACAAATCAAATTTGATTTGATTTGAAGAGTGCATATATATTAGGCCTATATTTATTTTGTTTTCCATTATAGTTGAGATGTTTTTTGTTGTTGTTGTTTTTGTTTAATTTGACCCCTTTTTCTCCCCAAGTTTGTGGTATCCAATTGTTTAGTAGCTACTATCTTGTCTCATCGCTACAACTCCCGTACAGGCTTGGGAGAGACGAAGTTTGAAAGTCATGCGTCCTCCGATACACAAGCCAACCAAGCCGCACTGCTTCTTAACACAGCGCCATAAAACCCGGAAGCCAGCCGCACCAATGTGTCGGAGGAAACACCGTGCACCTGACAACCTTTGTTAGCGCGCACTGCGCCCGGCCCGCCACAGGAGTCTGGTGGAGTCTGGTGCGTGATGAGACAAGGATTTCACTACCGGCCAAACCCTCCCTAACCCGGACGACGTTTTGAGATGTTTTCAATTTACCTTTTTAGATTTTATGCATTAATATTTTATATTTGTTACATACTTAATATTGTGATATGTATCATTATCAGGATATGAAATTACCTATTTTGGGATAAGAGATTTTGGCCATATCGCCCAGCCCTGGCTGCATATGTGACATAACTCCTTCGTTTCTAGTCATAATTTCATTCATAAATATAATACAATTTACATTTTAAAAAGCCATAAATAATCCATAAATAATGAGCTAGCAAGATAGCTGTGACAGTTACCAGCGTGCATGCACAAATCCATGACGACACATTGTATCGAAGTCAGGAGGGCATGCAGAATGGACTGCCTCTCTGGGACTGGACAGCCCTATCTAGCTAGCTAGTAGGGGACTACAAAAATGCTGGTACACAGATGTATAGCTCATACAATTATATTTTGTTCCAGTCAATGACACTCTATGTTGCATATTAAATACCTGTGTCAAATGCATTCAAAAAGTATCCACACCCCTTGATGTTTTCCATATTTTGTTGTGTTACAGACAAATTAAAATGGATTAAATTGAGATTGTGTGTCACTGGCCCACTCACAATAATGTCAAAGTGTAATTACGTTTTTGGACATTTTTTCAAGTGATTTAAATTAAAAGCTGAAATGCCTTGAGTCAATAAGTATTTATGGCATGCCTAAATAAGTTCAGGAGTGAAAATGTGCTTAACAAGTTACATGGACTCACTCTGTGTGCAATAATAGTGTTTAACCCATAAGACTCTAAGCCTTGTCTAAGCCGGGGGAGGGGGAGGGGCGTTCTAGTAAGCTATATGGAATTCTTTTTAGAAGGTCATACCAAGGATAATTTTACTATTTCATTTAGAATATATATATATATATATTTTACATGTATTTAACCCCTTCATTTTTTATAATAAACAGCCTCCATATATACACTGAACAAAAATATAAGCGCAACATGTTGGTCCCATGTTTCATGAGCTGAAATAAAAGATCCCAGAAATGTTCCATATGCGGAAAAAGCTTGTTTCTCTCAAATGTTGTGCACAAATTTGTTTACATCCCTGTTAGTGAGCATTTCTTCTTTGCCAAGATAATCCATCCACCTGACAGGTGTGGGATATGAAGAAGCTGATTAAACAGCATGATCATTACACAGATGCACCTTGTGCTGGGGACAATAAAAGGCAACTCTAAAATATGCAGTTTTGTCACACACAACACAATGCTACCAATGTCTTAAAGTTTTAAGAGAGCGTGCAATTGGTATGCTGACTGCATGATTGTCCACCAGACATGTTTCCAGATAATTGTTAATTTCTCTACTATAAGCCATCTCCAATGTCTTTTTAGAGGATTTGTCAGTACGTCCAACTGTGCTCACAACCGCAGACCCACGTGTATGGCGTTGTGTGGGCGAGCGGTTTGTTGATGTCAACATTGTGAACAGAGTGCCCCGTGTTGGCGGTGGGGTTATGGTATGGGCAAGCTTATTAAGCTATGGACAACGAACACAATTGCATTTTATCGATGGTAATTTGAATGCACAGAGATACCATGATGAGATCCTGAGGCTCATTGTCGTGTCATTAATTAGCCCCAGTCACATCATGTTTCAGCATGATAATGCACGGGCCCATGTCACAAGGATCTGTACACAATTCCTGGAAGCTGAAAATGTCCCAGTTCTTCCATGGCCTGCACACTCACCAGACATGTCACCCTTTGAGCAAGTTTGGGATGCTCAGGACGGACGTGTACAAGAGTTTTCCAGTTCCCACAAATATCCAGCAACTTCACACAGCCATTGAAGAGGAGTGAGACAACATTCCATAGGCCACAATAAACAGCCTGATCAACTCTATGCGAAGGAAATGTGTAGCGCTGCATGAGGCAAATGGTGGTCACACCAGATACTGACTTGGTTTTCTGAGCCATACCCCTACCTTTTTTTAAGGTATATGTGACCAACAGAATCTGTTTTCCCAGTCATGTGAAATCTACAGATTATGACCTAATTTATTTATTTCAATTTACAGATTTCGTTATATGAACTGTAACTCAGTAAAATATTTGAAATTGTTGCATGTTGTGTTTATATTTTTTGTTCTGTGAATATTTGAAGGGTTTAGTTCCTGACCAACATAAATGAAAATGTCATACATTTACATTTTATTATCTTAAATGGCTGTCAGGGGGGTCCCTTTTCATCAAACCAAATGTTCCAATATCATTTTGTGACAAAAGGGCATACATATTCCCTTTCTGAAAACGAGCCACATGCCACGGGCTACTTGTGGGAGAGGAGGAGGATGCATCGGGAAGGGTGATGGCCCTTACTCTATATAAAGTGAGTTTCTGAAACATTGAGTCATTCTTTGCTCATGTGAAAATAGACTGAATGAAAGAGAGTATAGGGAGGAAAAACCGACAGTCAAATCGTCTGTATTCACCTCATTAATGCACACTGTGGATAATAAGGGGAAAAAGGTTGCCCATATTTTCAAGACCTGAGCTATTTCATTTAATGGTTTTATATATTCAATTTACTAGTTTATTTAGGCTATCTGCTCATGTGTGTGTGTCTGTCCGTGTGCGGTAGACTGATAGCCATTGGATTATCTGCAGAAAAGATTGTAGCTTATTAATGTTGAAAGGCTGCCAATTTATTGATTGTGTAAGGCATGGATAGGTATAAGAAATATCAGGACAACTTCAATGTTTTTAAATAGCATATCCAGTAGGCCTCCCTCTTTAGTAGTAGACTCAAAGTGTAGCCTAGTGGTTAGAGCATTGGACTAGTAACCGAAAGGTTGTTAGATTGAATCCTTGAGCTGACAAGGTACAAATCTGTCGTTCTGCCCCTGAACAGGCAGTTAACCCACTGTTCCTTGGCCATCATTGAAAATAATAATTTGTTCTTAACTGACCTGCCTAGTTAAATAAAGGTAAAATAAAAATAAATTAAAAAACGCAGCTCTATCAGGTGTAAGAACACTGACTGTCCAGCACCTCCTGAGTGGCGCAGTGCTAGCTGTTCCACTAGACAGACTGGTTTGAGTCCATGCTCTGTCACAGCCAGTTTCGCCCGGTTTCCTCTGACACATTGGTGCGGCTGGCTTCCGGGTTAAGTGGGCATTGTGTCAAGAAGCTGGGTTGTGTTGTGTTTCTGAAGATGCACAGCTCTCGACCTTCGCCTCTCCCCAGTTCGTAGGCGAGTTGCAGCGATGGGACAAGACTGTAACTACCAATTGGATACCATGAAATTGGGGAGAAAAAACAAACAAAAAGAAGAACACTGAATATCAAGTAGCAGCTCATTTTGTTGAAGCTAACCATCCTTCTCTTCTCATTGATCATGTTGCTCTACCAAGGAGAGGAGGTAACATCGAGATCCTAGAGGGAGGCCTACAGAGGGAGGCCTACTGGATATGCTATTTACAAACTTTGGTCTGAATATTGACTTTGAGCTCAGGCCTTTCTTATGAACAAATATTTTTTATGATCAAGTCTTATAAATTAATATATTCTTTCTACAGCTTATTTGTCAGGGTTTTCGCTGCTGGTCATTAGAGTCAGGTGCAGGAGAGCAGAGATAGGTGATCAGGCGACTTTGTTTGCCAAGAGCAATAACAGACGGGCGCAAACAGTACAACTCAAGCCAGCTGGCAAAAGTGACAAGCGCAAAATACCGTCAAGAAATACAACCATAAGTTTCACCAAAATTTCCCCAATACAGGCAATGCCCAGGGTGAAAAAACCAGACTGGCGCGATACAATAAACACAAAACAAAAACAATTCCACACAAAGACATCGGGGGAACAGAGGAATATATATGCAGTGTGATTAGGGAATGTAAACCAGGTGTGCGGGGAACAAGACAAAACAAATGGAACAATGAAAAATGGAGCGGTGACGTCGACCGCCGAACGCTGCCCGAACAAGGAGAGGAGCCGACTTCGGCGGAAGTCGTGACATTATCAGCGTACACCCAATATGTTCCCCCTGTCGATGAAGCTTATTATGCATTATGGTTGAACCAAAAGATTACATGTAACAAAACATTTATGAGATTGGAAACAATTAAATATATATGTAAAAAATAAATTAAACAATACTGTATGTTGATGCTAATCTTATGCTAATACCAATGATAACAATAGCCTAATATATTAATAAATATGCTGTAAACTATTGTCTTTTAACAGTTTCACTCAATTCATTCAAATCAACCTAATAATTATGACACACCCCTAACTATTGCCATTGGTTGCACTAATTGCACTGTTTATCTACATAACCTGGTTCAAGCATTCATGACATTATCGTGAAGAAGGCGCAATGATGTCGAAACGTCGAAACCCAATACATTATTAGGTGTTTACAGTTGAAGTCGGAAGTTTACATACATCTTAGCCAAATAAATTTAAACTCAGTTTTTCACAATTCCTGACATTTAATCCAATTAAAAATTCCCTGTCTTAGGTCAGTAATGATCACCACTTTATTTTAAGAATGTGAAATGTCAGAATAATAGTAGAGAGAATGATTTATTTCAGCTTTTATTTCTTTCATCACATTCCCAGTAGGTCAGAAGTTTACATACACTCGGTTAGTATTTGGTAGCATTGCCTTTAAATTGTTTAACTTGGGTAAAACATTTTGGGTAGCCTTCCACAAGCTTCCCGCAATAAGTTGGGTGAATGTTGGCCCATTTCTCCTGACAGAGCTGGTGTACCTTAGTCAGGTTTGCAGGCCTCCTTGCTCGCACACGCTTTTTCAGTTCTGCCCAAAAATTTTCTATAGGATTGAGGTCAGGGTTTTGTGATGGCCACTCCAATACCTTGACTTTGTTGTCCTTAAGCCATTTTGCCACAACTTTGGTGGTATGCTTGGGGTCATTGTCCATTTGGAAGACCCATTTGTGACCAAGCTTTAACTTCCTGACTGATGTCTTCAGATGTTGCTTCAATATATCCCCATAGTTTTTCTTCCTCATGATGCCATCTATTTTGTGAAGTGCACCAGTCCCTCCTGCAGCAACGCACCCCCACAATATGATGCTGCCACCCTCGTGCTTCACGTTTGGGATGGTGTTCTTCGGCTTGCAAGCCTCCACCTTTTTCCTCCAAACATAATGATGATCATTATGTCCAAACAGTTCTATTTTTGTTTCATCACACCAGAGGACATTTCTCCTAAAAGGACTTTGTCCCCATGTGCAGTTGCAAACCGTAGTCTTGTCTTTTTTATGGAGGTTTTGGAGCAGTGGCTTCTTCCTTGCTGAGCGGCCTTTCAGGTTATGTCGATATAGGACTCGTTTTACTGTGGATATAGATACTTTTGTACCTGTTTCCTCAGCATCTTCACTAGGTCCTTTGCCGTTGTTCTGGGATTGATTTGCTCTTTTCGCACCAAAGTACATACATCTCTAGGAGAGAGAACGCGTCTCCTTCCTGAGCGCTATGCCGGCTGCATGGTCCCATGGTGTTTATACTTGCGTATTATTGTTTGTACAGATGAACGTGGTACCTTCAGGCGTTTGGAAATTGCTCCCAAGGATGAACTAGACTTGATTTCTTTTGATTTTCTTTTGATGTCAAGCAAAGAGGCACTGAGTTTGAAGGTAGGCCTTGAAATACATCCACAGGTACACCTCCAATTGACTCAAATGATGTCAGTTAACCTATCAGAAGCTTCTAAAGTCATGACATCATTTTCTGGATTTTTTCCAAGCTGTTTAAATTCAGAGTCAACTTAGTGTATGTAAACTTCTGACCCACTGGATTTGTGATACAGTGAATTTTAAGTGAAATAATCTGTCTGTAAACAATTGTTAGAAAAATGACTTGTGTCATGCACAAAGTAGATGTCCTAACTGACTTGCTAAAACTATAGTTTGTTAACAAGAAATTTGTGAAGTGGTTTTAAACAAGAAATTTGTGAAGTGGTTGAAAAACGAGTTTTCATGACTCCAACCTAAGTGTATGTAAACTTCCGACTTCAACTGTATATAAATTACTGTTCAAAGTTTGGGGTCACTTAGAAATGTCCTAGTTTCTGAAATAATTTTTTTTTTTGTCCATTAAAATAACACCAAACCAATCAGAAATACAGTGTAGATAGACATTGTTAATGTTGTAAATTACTATTGTAACTGGAACTGGCTGATTTTTTATGGAATATCTACATAGGCGTACAGAGGCCCATTATCAGCAACCATCACTCCTGTGTTCCAATGGCACGTTGTATTAGCTAATCCAAGGTTATCATTTTAAAAGGCTAATTGATCATTAGAAAACCCTTTTGCAATTATGTTAGCACAGCTGAAAACTGTTGTACTGATTAAAGAAGCAATAAAACTGGCCTTCATTATACTAGTTGAGTATCTGGAGCATCAGCATTTGTGGGCTCGATTTCAGGCTCAAAATGGCCAGAAACAAAGGACTTTCTTCTGAAACTCGTCAGTCTATTCTTGTTCTGAGAAATGAAGGCTATTTCCATGCGAGAAATTACCAAGAAACTGAAGATCTCGTACAACGCTGTGTACTACTCCCTTCACAGAACAGAGCAAATTGGCTCTAACCAGAATAGAAAGAGGAGTGGGAGGCCCCAGTGCACAACTAAGCAAGAGGACAAGTACATGAAGTGTCTAGTTTGAGAAACAGAAACCCCACAAGTCCCCAACTGACAGCTTCATTAAAAAGTACCCCAAAAAACACCAGTCTCAACATCAACAGTGAAGAGGCAACTCTGGAATGCTGGCCTTGTAGGCCAGCACACACAATCTTTTATTTTTTATTGGCCAGTCTGAGGTATGGCTTTTTCTTTGCAACTGCCTAGAAGGCCAGCATCCCGGAGTCGTCTCTTCACTGTTGACGTTGAGACCCCAAACTTTTGAACGGTAGTGTATATGCATTGTGTTCACAGATGGTAGCTGCTCTGGTGCTGGCCTACTACCGCTCCCCTCAGTCCCCAGTGGTAGGAATAAACCATGTTTCCCTGGGCAGCTCCAGAGAGAGGGGGAGCTGGGTCTACACATGCCCCACCCTGGCTGCATATAGATCAGCTGTAATCCATTACCAGCTCCCTGGAATCCAGCAAGGGGGGGGACCAGGGGGAGAGCCAGTAGGGAGGGGAAAAAAATGAGAGGGGGGTGGTGGAGGGCTCTTTTTTTCTCCTGAGCTGGTTTCTGCACTATGAGCCCAGCTCCTTTTACATAGTATATATCCTCTTGAATTCCCCCATAAAACCTGCAGAGGTGTGTGTGCATGTTTGCGTGTGAGTGAGACCTGGCTGGCATCAATGCAGAGCCCTATTTCTTTCTCTGCTTCACCCTGTCAGTGAGTTGAGTACTGGACATCATTTTATCACATCACTTTTATCTGCCGATCCAGGGCCGTGTGTTATTGAGTAGCTTATAATGTTTTATGTTAGAATATCTGAATGGAAGTTAGTATTCAAATATTTGTGTGAGTTTTCATTTTTGTGCAAAAATACTGTTATAGGCTGATTTTAACACTGAAAATGCTTTTTTTAAATGACATACAAGGATATACCATGCCATTTTAAATTTAATATAACAACTAAACTTTTCAATGTAGTTTTTATGACATGCCCGGTGCTCCTGATTTATGTCATTCACGGTGCTCCCCATTCACATGTAGCTTGTTGTTTAATTTGGCCAATCAAAGCGGCAAAGAGACTCAATGTGTAACAAGTGTAGCGAAAGTTCACTGATGCAAATGCAAGATTGAGGAAAATTATGGAATTAAAAATTGGCAAATGAGAAGGAAGTAGGCTCCAACGAGCAACCAACAGGTAGATTGTTGTTTTATCTGGGGAGAAAGTGCCGTATGTGTTAGCCTTGCTAGCTGGTAAACTTAGCTAGCTAGCTTCCCTATGCTATTCCAGTCAAGACAGGCACTGTTATATGGCATGATAAATAGCATGGTGGCTGCAACAAGTTAGTTAGTCTTGGCTGTAGCCAAGTTGGCTTGGTGTCTCTCTCTCTCTCTCCATCTGCTCGCTGCACACACATCAATATAGTTCCAGCCTCTTTCCCTCGTGCAGCAGTGCTCAGGTTGTGTTTCAAATATCTGGATAACCAACAAAAATCATGAATCATGATACTATTCGAATATTGAAATTATACCTGATGTTAGAGTAGGGTAGGGTTAACTTCTTGCGTCGAGCCATCCCGGATCCGGGATCGTGAATACAGCCTCAAGCTCATTACCATAACGCAACGTTAACTATTCATGAAAATCGCAAATGAAATGAAATTAATATGCTAGCTCTCAAGCTTAGCCTTTTGTTAACAACACTGTCATCTCAGATTTTCAAAATATGCTTCTCAACCATTGCAAAATAAGCATTTGTGTAACAGCTAGCGTGGCTAGCGTAGCATTTAGCGTTAGCATCAGCAGACAACATTTTCACAAAAAACAGAAAACCATTCAAATAAAATCATTACCTTTGAAGAACTTCAGATGTTTTCAATGAGGAGACTCTCAGTTTAGATAGCAAATGCTCAGTTTTTCCTGAAAGATTATTTTTTTAGGAGAAATTGCTCCGTTTGGTGCGTCACGTTTGGCTACCAAAAAAAACCGAAAATTCAGTCTTCAAAACGCCGAACTTTTTTTCCAAATTAACTCCATAATATCGACTGAAACATGGTAAACGTTGTTTAGAATCAATCCTCAAGGTGTTTTTCACATATCTCTTCATGATATATCGTTCGTTGAAAGCCTCCTCTCTCCTCTCAATCACTGGATGACTGCATATGCAGCTTGTAGATTACGCACCAATTTAGACAAAGGACACCGGGCGGACCCCTGGTAAATGTAGTCTCTTATGGCCAATCTTCCAATGATATGCCTACAAATACGTCAGAATGCTGCAGACACCTTGGAGAAACGATAGAAAGGGCAGGCTCATTCCCGGCGCATTCACAGCCATATAAGGAGACAATGGGAAACAGAGCTTCAAAAATTCTGCCCATTTCCTGGTTGAAGTTTCATCTTGGTTTCGCCTGTAGCATGAGTTCTGTGGCACTCACAGATAATATCTTTGCAGTTTTGGAAACCTTAGAGTGTTTTCTTTCCAAAGCTGCCAATTATATGCATAGTCAAGCATCTTTTCGTGACAAAATATTGCGCTTAAAACGGGCACGTTTTTTTATCCATAAATTAAAAGAGCGCCCCCTATATCCAAGAAGTTAACTGATCCTAGCTCAGTCATTAGGGGCAGAGGGTAACTGACGCATTGGCCAACTCCTAGGCGACAATCATAGGGACCGAGAGAGTGAGAGAAGGAGGAGGGGGTCCAGAGAAAGCAGTGTGAAAGCAGATGGGCATTTCCATGTAAAAGGACCCATGAAAAACAACATGCAAAGTTCATAGGAGCATGTCAAAGTGTAGTATATTGTTGTATTTACCGTAGTGTTTTTGCGGGCTGTAGTATATGGTAGTATTTACTGTAGTGTTTTTGCAGAAATAACTGTAGTATTTACAATGGTGTTTTGGTTTTATTCTCTTTGACTTAGTAGTGGAGGTTTGAGTAAATCTACTGGGGAAATACTGGAGAAATACTACAAGAGCAAATGTTCCATAACCTGTGGAACTGGAGTCTGATCAGATAGTTCAGAGTAGTTCAGAGCATCTGCTCTTTTCAATAACCTGTAGGGAACACAATATATGGTTTATTCCTGGCATAGATGTTTCTCACTTATGATTGACACAACTTGGGACATGGGTAAGGGAGATGGGCAAATTAAATATTGTAGTATGTGCTATAGTTTTAAAATCGTAGTGTTTTTGCAGACTGTAGTGTTTTTGTGGACATTACAGTAGTATTTACTACAGTGTTTTTTTGTGGATAATACTGTCTACAGTATACTACAACATTATATAGTAAGTACTACACATGATCGAGGGATACTACAGTGTGTGTATAGTATTCGACAGTGTACTACAGTTAAATAATTCTATAGTAAACTGTAGTATTTGTTGGATGTGGGAAAACACAATCATGTTGAAGTAAAGACCTCTGCCAAATAATATCAATACTTATATTTAGCGCTTAACCATTTTTGAGGTCTTGGAAAAATCTGAGAAATGTAGATTTTTTTCGTGTAGTTACTGTTTTCAGTGTTTCTGTAGTGCATTTGTGATGAAGTTTTCAAAACAAATGGCCACTGGATTGATGCAAATAATCATGATTCTGCATAGGCTTCTTTGTAGCTACCAGGCCTGGAATTTCAGGATTTTAGGGGCAAGCCATTTGGCCTTCAAGAGGTGCCCAATCTGCCATTGCACCAAGGCCATTAACCAAAATAGGCAATTCAATTGATAAGAAAGCCGAAAAACACTAGGTGTTCTGTTAAGAGAAACATAAGTGTATGCAAATATGCGAAAATAATTTGCCTACATGTCAAAGTGTAGGTGATAGACTATGCGTATTGGATACAGCCTCTCATGTCCACACCGAGGCTTAATTCTGTCGACTTACTCGAGGCACTGCAACATCAACCACCTTGAAATCTGAGTGGAGGCAGTCAGCATTTTTTAACTATTTAACCATAAATTGAATTGTTTAAAACCTGGATTTGTTTTGTCATTTTATGAGGCATGTCTACCTTGTTTCAAAGTATAGCCAAAATCAGACCAAAGCCTATATGTTGAAGGAAAAGTTTTATAAACACTTCCTTATGTCATTGAAACCATAATTTCTCTCATGTTGGGTTTCATTGTCCAGTAGCCAAAGGCACAATAGTCATATTAGCAACCCATGCTAGTTGTTGCATCTTTAGATCTCCCTTCTTTCTATATTTCTAATAGATATTTTCATCTCTGTCACATTAAACCACTTGCATGTGTGGTACACTTTTGAGAACGGCTTTTTCCCTCTAATTGCATTTTGGAACATTCATACGTATAGCCGATTGTCGTGTGTGCATTGCTTTGCGTAAAATGCAAGAAATAGCATAGTATTTTATTAACATTCTAAGCTAAATTATTCTTATCTGTTGCATCAGCTTCATTGCTTTTTAAAGTGTTTTTTTATGTAAGCCTGTTTGCATGAATTTGGGATCTATCGTCCCAAAACTGTATGTTTTGGAATATTTCTTTTTCGCACAGAACAACAAACTGACCAATAGAATAGCTAAACTTTTCTACTTTGGGGGTAGTAGATTGACATAAGCTAGTGATTTTGCTGTTTGTTAGGCTACTTGTTTTGTTGGCTGAGAAAAAGTAATTGTGGACATTTCTTACATTTAAAAATGTTTTATTGAACATAGGCAAGTCACTTAAGAACAAATTATTATTTACAATGACAGCCTACCCTGGCGACGCTGGGCCAATTGTGCACCGCCCTATGTGACTCCTTATCATGGCCGGTTGTGATACAGCCTGGAATCAAACCAGGGTCTGTAGTGTTTGTATTTATTATTGACCCCCCCCCAACCCCACCCCCTCATTAGCTGCTGCAGCTTTATTTATCCACTGCTAGCGGCCTTTACCTTCTGCACAGGTACCAGCCCTTTTTTTAGCCTGGATAATACTCGCCGGCCTACCAGTATCGGACTGTCTCTCCACAACAACGCCGGATTCCTGCCATGTATGCCTCTCTCATATGTCAATATGCCTTGTATACTGTTGTTTAGGTTAGTTATCATTGTTTTAGTTTACTGTGGAGCCCCTAGTTCCACTCATTATACCTCTGATACCTCCTTTGTCCCACCTCACACACATGAGGTGACCTCACCCATTATAACCAGCTTATCCAGAGATACAACTTCTCTTATCATCACTCAGTGCCTGGGCTTACCTCCGCTGTACCTGCACCCCACCATAGCCCTGTGGGCACATTATGCCCTGAATCTATTCTACCACGCCCAGAAATCTGCTCCTTTTACTCGTTGTCCACAACGCTCTAGGCAACCAGTTTTGATAGCCTTTAGCCGTACCCTCATCCTGCTCTTCCTCTGTTCCTCGGGTGATGTGGAGGTAAACCCAGGCCCTGCATGTCCCCAGGCACCCTCATTGGTTGACTTCTGTGATCGAAAAAGCCTTGGTTTCATGCATGTCAACATCAGAAGCCTCCTCCCTAAGTTTGTTTTACTCACTGCTTTAGCACACTCTGCCAACCCTGATATCCTTGCCGTGTCTGAATCCTGGCTTAGGAAGGCCACCAACAATTCTGAGATTTCCATACCCAGCTACAACATTTTCCATCAAGATAGAACTGCCAAAGGGGGAGGAGTTGCATTCTACTGCAGAGAGATAGCCTTCAAAGTTCTGTCATACTTTCCAGGTCTATACCCAAACAGTTTGAACTTCTAATTTTAAACAGTAACCTCTCCAAAAATAATCTCTCACTGTTGTCGACCCCCCTCAGCTCCCAGCTGTGTCCTGGACACCATTTGTGAATTGATCGCCCCCCATCTAGCTTCAGAGTTTGTTCTGTTAGGTGACCTAAACTGGGATATGCTTAACACCCCGGCAGTCCTACAATCTAAGCTAGATGCCCTCAATCTCACACAAATCGTCAAGGAACCCACCAGGTACAACCCTAAATCTGTTAACATGGGCACCCTCATTGACATTATCCTGACCAACTTGCCCTCCAAATACACCTCCGCTGTTTTCAATCAGGATCTCAGCGATCACTGCCTCATTGCCTGTATCCGCTATGGGTCCGCGGTCAAACGACCACCCCTCATCACTGTCAAACGCTCCCTAAAACACTTCTGCGAGCAGGCCTTTCTAATCAACCTTGCCCTGGTATCCTGGAAGCATATTGACCTCATCCTGTTAGTCAAGGATGCCTGGTCATTCTTTAAAAGTAATTGGATGCAGAACTAAGAACAGATATAGCAATTGGTTCACTCCAGACCTGACTGCCCTTGACCAGCACAAAAACATCCTGTGGCGGACTGCAATAGCATCGAATTGTCCCCACGATATGCAACTGTTCAGGGAAGACAGGAACCAATACACGCAGTCAGTCAGGAAAGCATTCGCATCCTGTAGCTCTAACTCCAAAAAGTTTTGGGACACTGTAAAGTCCATGGAGATCAAGAGCACCTCCTCCCAGCTGCCCACTGCACTGAGGCTAGGTAACACGGTCACCACTGATAAATCCATGATAATCGAAAATTTCAATAAGCATTTCTCAATGGCTGGCCATGCCTTCCTCCTGGCTACTCCAACCCCGGACAACAGCTCCGCCCAAAGACAGTACTGTGCAGCCGTCTTCATCGACCTGGCCAATGCTTTCGACTCTGTCAATCACCGTATTCTTATCGACAGACTCAATAGCCTTGGTTTTTCTAATGACTGCCTCGCCTGGTTCACCAACTACTTTGCAGACAGAGTTCAGTGTGTCAAATCGGAGGGCCTTTGTCCGGATCTCTGGCAGTCTCTATCGGGGTGCCACAGGGTTCAGTTCTCGGGCCGACTCTTTTCTCTGTATATATCAATGATGTCGCTCTTGCTGCGGGCGATTCCCTGATCCACCTCTACGCAGACACCATTCTGTATACTTCTGGCCCTTCCTTGGACACTGTGCTAACTAACCTCCAAACGAGCTTCAATGCCATGCAACATTCCTTCCGTGGCGTCCAACTGCTCTTAAACGCTAGTAAAACCAAATGCATGCTTTTCTCCCGTTCGCTGCCCGCACCCGCACGCCCGACTAGCATCACCACCCTGGAAGGTTCCGACCTAGAATATGTGGACAACTATAAATACCTAGGTGTCTGGCTAGACTGTAAACTCTCCTCCCAGACTCATATTAAACATCTCCAATCAAAAATCAAACTTAGAATTGGCTTTCTATTTCGCAAGAAAGCCTCCTTCACTCACGCCGCCAAACTTACCCTAGTAAAACTGACTATCCTACCGATCCTGGACTTCGGCGATGTCATCTACAAAATAGCTTCCAACACTCTACTCAGCAAACTGGATGCAGTCTATCACAGTGCCATCCGTTTTGTTACCAAATCACCTTATACCACCCACCACTGCGACCTGTATGCTCTAGTCGGCTGGCCCTCGCTACATATTCGTCGCCAGACCCACTGGCTCCAGGTCATCTATCAGTCTATGCTAGGTAAAGCTCCGCCTTATCTCAGTTCACTGGTCACGATAACAACACCCACCCGTACCACACGTTCCAGCAGGTATATCTTACTGATCATCCCCAAAGCCAACACCTCATGGCCACCTTTCCTTCCAGTTCTCTGCTGCCTGTGACTGGAACGAGTTGCAAAATTCACTGAAGTTGGAGACTTTTATTTCCCTCACCAATTTTAAACATCAACTGTCTGAGCAGGTAACCGATCACTGCAGCTGTACATAGTCCATCTGTAAATAGCCCACCCAATCTATCTACATCATCCCAATACTGTTTTTATTTCATTTACTTTTATGCTCTTTTGCACATCAGTATCTCTACTTGCACATCTGCTCATTTATCACTCCAGTGTTAATCTGCTAAATTGTAACTATTCGCTCCTATGGCCTATTTATTGCCTACCTCCTCATGCCTTTTGCACACACTGTATATGGACTTTCTTTTTTCTACTGTGTCATTGATTTGTTTATTGTGTTATTGGCTTGTTTATTGTTTACTCCATGTGTAACTCTGTGTTGTTGTCTGTGTCACACTGCTTTGCTTTATCTTGGCCAGGTCACAGTTGCAAATGAGAACTTGTTCTCAACTAGCCTGCCTGGTTAAATAAAGGTGAAATAACATTTAAAATAATTAAAAATATACAGTGCTTTTAGTTTTAGAAATATTTAAGGCAAACTTATTCCTTGCCACCCATTCTGAAACTAAATGCAGCTCTTTGTTGAGTGTTGCAGTCATTTCAGTCATTGTAGTTGCTGGCGTGTATAGTGTTGAGTCATAGTGAAAAAATCATTAAAGTAGTTTGCAATATCAGTGGGCTTTGTGATGAATGAGCCATCTGATTCAATGAATGAAGGAACCGAGTCTGCTTTTTTCCCCAAAAATGTCATTTAAGGTGCCCCATAGCTTTTTACTATTGTTCTTTATATATTTTATCTTTGTTTCATAGTGTAGTTTATTTTAATTTTAATTTAGTTAAGTCACATGTTTTCTTAATTTGCAGTACGTTTGCCAATCAGTTGGGCTGCCAGACTTATTTGCCATACATTTTGCCTCATCCCTCTCAACCATACCATTTTTCAATTCCTCATCAATCCAAGGGGATTTAACCTTTTTACAGCCGTTTTTACAGTTCTTATTAGTAAATGGAATAAGTAGTTTCATAAATGTGTCAAGTGCAGCGTCCGTGTTTGTGAACGTCTCATCTTTCCATAGAGGGGTTGTTCATAATAGTTTGTAGGCAAAACCGTTCGGACGCTACAGACGATTTTGTGAGAAGACCAATTTTCGGGATGTCTCATGGTCTGACAAACTCTGCTCTAGCTCTGTCACCTTTCACTGCAGATGCGGAAGGGCGACATAGGTTTATGCGGTGGATTGAGACACATCCAATGCAAAAAACTAAACAGACACAGTATCTGCTACAGTAGCTAAACTAGCATCTTTTTGTGGGGATTGTTGTATTATTATGCTAATTAGATTTCTGCTTGCGGCAGGTAGCCTAGTGGTTAGAGCGTTGGGCCAGGCTGACAAGGTAAGAATCTGTCGTTCTGCCCCTGAACAAGGCAGTTAACCCACTGTTCCACGGTAGGCCGTCATTGTAAATAATACTATTTTCTTAACTGACTTGCCCAGTTAAATTAAAGGTAACATTTAAAATTGTAAAAATGGTGTAACTGCCTAGTTTTTCCCTCTGAAGGCAACAGGAAAGAAAGCACGTGATGATGTAGCTTATTCAATTTGTTTTATTCGGTGGGTAATGAGCACATAACATAGCAGTAGTGTTAGTTGACTTGAAGGATTCTCTCACCCCTCACATTGTCTCCAGCAACATAAAACAGTCTGAGGAGAAAAGTCAAGGGGTGCAATACTGTCGACCAACCACAAGATGTCACCTAACACACATGAATGTAAATCCAGGTCAACATGAATTAAAACATAATTTCAATAGCTAGCTATGTAGCTATGAAATCCACCTTGGGGAACTCTGTTACACTGGGTCAAAAGACAGGAGCCCTGTACCAAATAAGTGGAGTAGAGAAATGTGATTAATGTAGCTTGGTATCAACCGATATTGGCTGTGGAAATAAGGGCTCCTTTCTGCTGGTAGTGGCTTGCCTTGCCTACTCCTAGTTGTCTACAACACAGTTGCCTGATGAATGTTAGCCAAGGTGTTAGCTAGCTAGTTAACTTGTTAGCTAGATAGCTAGTTAACTAGTTAGGTATCTAGCTAGCTGGCTGGGGTTATTCATTACTAGCTAGCTAGCTGGGGTTGTTAACTACTAGCTTACTAGCCAGCCATCTAGCTAGCTAGCTTCATCAACAAATGGAACTCCCAGACAAACACTAGTTAACTAGCTAGCAACAACCCTAAACTCCTGCTAGCTATAAAAACATTTTATTCATCCCTGCTGGTTAGCTGATATTAGCTAACGTTAACTAAATCAGTAGTTAGCCAAAAGTTAGCTGGCTAGCTAGCTAGCTCTCTACATTCAGATGGAGTGCAAAACATGTAAATGTACAACAAACATTAGATGTTCAGACATTAGACTTACTGTATACATTGTTATCTTACCTTATCAAACCATGCTAATTATCTATAGGCTATGTTTCAACTTTATTTATTATTATTTATTTTTTCATAGAACAGTTTGAAATGATGTGCGTTTCTGGCTCATTAATTCACATCGAAGTAGCCCATATCACTGTGGCGGACAATTTACGTTTGAGGCATGCTATGGGGAACTCTGTTACACTGGGTCAATCTACTAGCTTACTAGCCAGCCAGTATGGCGTGGATTAGCTAGATGAGCAGGAAAATATTAGATGAGAGCCCAAGCACTCCCCGAGTGTTTCCCATCTCCCGTCAGAACAGAACAGATTACTAACAATTACTTTGTACATGTGTGCGTTCCTATCAAAGTAAGTGCTTTATTACCTTATCATAATACAGTTTCTGTATATCGTGTAATGTAATTTCTACTGTAGCACACTGTATTTATGGAGCCTAATGTATTTTGTGTGGATGCATTTACAACCACGGACACGTAAGGTACTCATTTAATAACCTTTGTGTTGTTATACACAATTGTTCTTATGTAGCTACATTCTTCCATTAGTTCTGTAAAACAATGCTAATGGTGTTAGCTTGTGTTATATCTTTTGAAGCTGCCCTGGCCTTATCGTGATCATTGCATTAGCCTGTGTAATCATTTGGCCTGTTTAGCATACTTCTGCCCCCTTGTTGAGCTCTTCAGTTATCATTCATAAGTGTCATATTGTCAATGCAACATATTATTTGTATATATTTTATGTTACTTCCTTATACTATTGTTTTATTGCTGTATACTGATTTATTTGAATTACTAATAGTTCCTTTTAATTCTGTACTTTCAGATATCACATACACAAACAATATGTAACTTAACCATATCATAACTGGAACTGGACACCTTTCTTGCCGAAGATTGAAGACATGTTTTGTATGCTAGCAACATACTGTTTGGAGAGGGATTGGGGAGGATGAGATTTGGGGAGGATGAGGCAGTGAGGAGGTGGGTGATATATTGTCAATATAATTGCAAATTGGAGCTGTATTTGATTTGGATGTGAACTGTATGTCCAATTGCAAAAAACCTAGTTCAGTAATCATCTCACTTGTTAGCTGGCAGTGAACTATGTGGCCATTGAGGGTAGCAGCATTGATCAGATGGACAAATATTTTCTTATACCACTTGGTGGTTTTCCGAGCACATACAGTTGAAGTCAGAAGTTTACATACACCTTACCCAAATACATTTAAACTCAGTTTTTCACAATTCCTGACATTTAATCCAGTCATCACCACTTTATTTTAAGAATGTGAAATGTCAGAATAATAGTAGAGAGAATGATTTATTTCAGCTTGTTCACATTACCAGTGGGTCAGAAGTTTACATACACTCAATAAGTATTTGGTAGCATTGCCTTTAAATTGTTTAACTTGGGTCAAACGTTTTGGGTAGCATTCCACAAGCTTCCCACAATAAGTTGGGTGAATTTTGGCCCATTCCTCCTGACAGAGCAGGTGTAACTGAGTCAGGTTTGTAGGCCTCCTTGCTTGCACACGCCTTTTCAATTCTGCCCACAAGTACAGCCACTCCAATACCTTCACTTTGTTGCCATTAAGCCATTTTGCCACAACTTTGGTAGTGTGCTTGGGGTCATGTCCATTTGAAAGACCCATTTGTGACCAAGCTTTATCTTCCTGACTGATGTCTTGAGATGTTGCCTCAATATATCCCCATAGTTTTTCTTCCTCATGATGCCATCTATTTTGTGAAGTGCACCAGTCCCTCCTGCAGCAAAGCACCCCCACAACATGATGCTGCCACCCCCGTGCTTCACGGTTGGGATGGTGTTCTTCAGCTTGCAAGCCTCCCCCTTTTTCCTCCAAACATAATGATGGTCATTATGACCAAACAGTTCTATTTTTGTTTAATCAGACCAGAGGACATTTCTCCAAAAAGTATGATCTTTGTCCCCATGTGCAATTGCAAACCGTAGTCTGTCTTTTTTATGGAGATTTTGGAGCAGTGGCTTCTTCCTTGCTGAGCGGCCTTTCAGGTTATGTCGATATAGGACTCATTTTACTGTGGATATAGATACTTTTTTACCTGTTTCCTCCAGCATCTTCACAAGTTCCTTTGTTGTTTTTCTGGGAGTGATTTGCATTTTTCGCACCAAACTACGTTCACCTCTAGGAGACAGAACGTGTCTCCTTCCTGAGCAGAATGACGGCTGCGTGGTCCCATGGTGTTTATACATGCGTACTATTGTTTGTACAGATGAACTTGGTACCTTCAGGGTTTGGAAATTACTCCCAAGGATGAACCAGACTTGTGGAGGTCTAAAAAAAAATTCAGAGGTCTTGGCTGATTTCTTTTGATTTTCCCATGATGTCAAGCAAAGAGGCACTGAGTTTGAAGGTAGGCCTTGAAATACATCCACAGGTACACTTCCAATTGACTCAAATTATGTCAGTTAGCCTATCAGAAGCTTCTAAAGCCATGACATAATTTTATGGAATTATCCAAGCTGTTTCTTCTCCACAGTCAACTTAGTGTATGTAAACTTCTGACCCACTGGAATTGTGGTACAGTGAATTATAAGTGAAATAATCTGTCTGTAAACAATTGTTAGAAAAATTACATGTGTCATGCACAAATTAGATGTCCTAACCGACTTGCCAAAATTATAGTTTGTTAACAAGAAATTTGTGGAGTGGTTGAAAAACGAGTTTTAATGACTCCAACCTAATTGTTGGTAAACTTCCGACTTCAACTGTACCATAAAGCTGTTAATCATGTCCGCCTTATCCACTGCCCCCACCAGCATCTTCAGAGGGTCCTGGGACTTCGTCGGTGGGCAAGGGGAAGCTCCACACTGTCACTTTCAGAATCGGATTCCTCACTTTCTTATTGACACTCATTCAGAATTGACATAAATCTCCAGATTTTTCTGCATGTCCACTATCTACATACAGTACCAGTCAAATGTTTCGACACACCTACTCATTCCAGGTTTTTTCTTAATTTTTTACTATTTTCCTCATTGTAGAATAATAGTGAAGACATCAACACAATGAAATAACACATATGGATTCATGTAGTAACCAAAACAGTGTTAAACAAATATACATTTTATTTTATCATTGAGATTCTTCAAAGTAACCACAGCTTTGATGACAGCTTTGCACACACTTGGCATTCTCTCAACCAGCGTGAGATAGTCACCTGGAATGCATTTCCATTAACAGGTGTGCCTTGTTAAAAGTTACTTTGTGGAATTTCTTTCCTTCTTAATGCATTTGAGCCAATCAGTTGTGTTGTGACAAGGTAGGGGGGGGTATACAGAAAATATCCCTATTTGGTAAAAGACCAAGTCCATACTATGGCAAGAACCGCTCAAATAAGCAAAGAGAAACGACAGTACATCATTACTTAAAACTCTACAGAATCGGTCTCCCTCCCACGGTGCGATTAATCTAATGTTGGCTAAAATCAAATCAAATCAAATTTTATTTGTCACATACACATGGTTAGCAGATGTTAATGCGAGTGTAGCGAAATGCTTGTGCTTCTAGTTCCGACAATGCAGTAATGACGAACAAGTAATCTAACTAACAATTCCAAAAAACTACTGTCTTATACACAGTGTAAGGGGATAAAGAATATGTACATAAGGATATATGAATGAGTGATGGTACAGAGCAGCATAGGCAAGATACAGTAGATGATATCGAGTACAGTATATACATATGAGATGAGTATGTAAACCAAGTGGCATAGTTAAAGTGGCTAGTGATACATGTATTACATAAGGATGCAGCCGATGATATAGAGTACAGTATCTACGTATGCATATGAGATGAATAATGTAGGGTAAGTAACATTATATAAGGTAGCATTGTTTAAAGTGGCTAGTGATATATTTACATCATTTCCCATCAATTCCCATTATTAAAGTGGCTGGAGTAGAGTCAGTGTCATTGACAGTGTGTTGGCAGTAGCCACTCAATGTTAGTGGTGGCTGTTTAACAGTCTGATGGCCTTGAGATAGAAGCTGTTTTTCAGTCTCTCGGTCCCAGCTTTGATGCACCTGTACTGACCTCGCCTTCTGGATGACAGCGGGGTGAACAGGCAGTGGCTCGGGTGGTTGATGTCCTTGATGATCTTTATGGCCTTCCTGTAGCATCGGGTGGTGTAGGTGTCCTGGAGGGCAGGTAGTTTGCCCCGGTGATGCGTTGTGCAGACCTCACTATCCTCTGGAGAGCCTTACGGTTGAGGGCGGTGCAGTTGCCATACCAGGCGGTGATACAGCCCGCCAGGATGCTCTCGATTGTGCATCTGTAGAAGTTTGTGAGTGCTTTTGGTGACAAGCCGAATTTCTTCAGCCTCCTGAGGTTGAAGAGGCGCTGCTGCGCCTTCCTCACGATGCTGTCTGTGTGAGTGGACCAATTCAGTTTGTCTGTGATGTGTATGCCGAGGAACTTAAAACTTGCTACCCTCTCCACTACTGTTCCATCGATGTGGATGGGGGTGTTCCCTCTGCTGTTTCCTGAAGTCCACAATCATCTCCTTAGTTTTGTTGACGTTGAGTGTGAGGTTATTTTCCTGACACCACACTCCGAGGGCCCTCACCTCCTCCCTGTAGGCCGTCTCGTCGTTGTTGGTAATCAAGCCTACCACTGTTGTGTCGTCCGCAAACTTGATGATTGAGTTGGAGGCGTGCGTGGCCACGCAGTCGTGGGTGAACAGGGAGTACAGGAGAGGGCTCAGAACGCACCCTTGTGGGGCCCCAGTGTTGAGGATCAGCGGGGAGGAGATGTTGTTGCCTACCCTCACCACCTGGGGAGGCCCGTCAGGAAGTCCAGTACCCAGTTGCACAGGGCGGGGTCGAGACCCAGGGTCTCGAGCTTGATGACGAGCTTGGAGGGTACTATGGTGTTGAATGCCGAGCTGTAGTCGATGAACAGCATTCTCACATAGGTATTCCTCTTGTCCAGATGGGTTAGGGCAGTGTGCAGTGTGGTTGAGATTGCATCGTCTGTGGACCTATTTGGGCGGTAAGCAAATTGGAGTGGGTCTAGGGTGTCAGGTAGGGTGGAGGTGATATGGTCCTTGACTAGTCTCTCAAAGCACTTCATGATGACGGATGTGAGTGCTACGGGCGGTAGTCGTTTAGCTCAGTTACCTTAGCTTTCTTGGGAACAGGAACAATGGTGGCCCTCTTGAAGCATGTGGGAACAGCAGACTGGTATAGGGATTGATTGAATATGTCCGTAAACACACCGGCCAGCTGGTCTGCGCATGCTCTGAGGGCGCGGCTGGGGATGCCGTCTGGGCCTGCAGCCTTGCGAGGGTTAACACGTTTAAATGTCTTACTCACTTCGGCTGCAGTGAAGGAGAGACCGCATGTTTTCGTTGCAGGCCGTGTCAGTGGCACTGTATTGTCCTCAAAGCGGGCAAAAAAGTTATTTAGTCTGCCTGGGAGCAAGACATCCTGGTCCGTGACTGGGCTGGGTTTCTTCCTGTAGTCCGTGATTGACTGTATAGACCCTGCCACATGCCTCTTGTGTCTGAGCCGTTGAATTGAGATTCTACTTTGTCTCTGTACTGGCGCTTAGCTTGTTTGATAGCCTTGCGGAGGGAATAGCTGCACTGTTTGTATTCAGTCATGTTACCAGACACCTTGCCCTGATTAAAAGCAGTGGTTCGCGCCTTCAGTTTCACACGAATGCTGCCATCAATCCACGGTTTCTGGTTAGGGAATGTTTTAATCGTTGCTATGGGAACGACATCTTCAACGCACGTTCTAATGAACTCGCACACCGAATCAGCGTATTCGTCAATGTTGTTGTCTAATGTGACAAGCATGAGGTTGTAAGTAACAAGAACATTTCCCAGGACATAGACATATCTGATATGGGCAGAAAGCTTAAATTCTTGTTAATCTAAATGCACTGTCAATTTTACAGTAGCTATTACAGTGAAAAAATACCATGCTATTGTTGCACAATTATGAACTTGAAAATGTATTAATAAACCAATAAGGCACATTGGGGCGGTCTTGATACAACATTTTGAACAGCTGTCATCAAGGCAAAGGGTGGCTAATTTGTAGAATCTCAAATGTAAAATATATTTTGATTTGTTTAACACTTTTTTGGTTACTACATGATTCCATGTGTGTTATTTCATAGTTTTGATGTCTTCACAATTATTGTAGAAGATAGTAAAAATAGTAAAAACCCTTGAATGAGTTGGTATGTCCAAACTTTGACTGGTACTGTATGTAAATGTGATTTTTCAGTTTAAGTTTGAATAAACTAGTAAAAATATCTAAAAAGCTGTTTTTGCTTTGTCATTATGGGTTATTGTGTGTAGATTGATTGAGGATTTAAAATATATATATATATATTTCATAATAAGGCTGTAAAGTAACAAAGACACTGTATATACATAAAAATTCTTGCATATCTTAATTTACTCCTAGAATTGACAGATAATATAAGTAATAATATAAGCACTTCTACGAAGGATTTTTACCCATAACAACGGCCGGTAGTAGGAATTCTACATTTTTGTCAACATATGTGGGATGCATACGCTCACTCACCCCTCCCCTGACACACACACATGCGCGCACAAGCACAAGCTTAAATGTTCAACAGTTGTTCCGTCCCCGAGCCCAACTCAAGAAAACACTTGTTGTGTGAATGCTCTATAGTTGGGCTGTTTAAGAAGGCATGCCAAATTACCAAATTGAGCAGGAATGTGAAGATTTGATTAACCAATGTCTAGTACTAGCTGATGGAGCTCGGATAACCCTCTTCACCCACACACGCTGGTCCCCCGTTGAGACCCATCTTCCCAAGCACCTCTGTGCACCTCTGTGCAGTCAGACCGTTGGATTATTCTTTGCCGCCAGGGCCACAATAATATGATATGCCCCCTCTCTGATTGTCAGAGTGTCACTCCCTCCCCATGGGTTTACTGCAGCAAGTGTTACCAGCACTGCCACTACCTGGGTGGAGTCCTCCACTGGAATTCCTAAAGGCTAGGTACGAGGTCATCGAGGTTCTCATTAGTAGCTTTGAGAAAATCCTTGTACATTATGCTCACCCATCTAGGGTCTTTGGCTTTTGGACCAACCTCGCCAGGCAGGCTCAGACTCTTGAGGGGGCGGTGCTGCTTTGTGAGTCCTGACCACGTTCACCTTTCTGTCATGGCTGCATAGGCAACTTGCAGTAGGCCTATAAAACGGATAAGGACTTCTCCTTAATAGGTAGGTCGCTCAGATCGGTATCTAGGATATGGGGTTGGCACCGTTCCATCATGATAGGACAAAAGTAAACAAACTATATATTTGTATTTTAATTTGAAAATGTATGTCCCTTATCTGCACAAATATGAAGACTCTCAGTCTGTCACAACTCCTGCTCGCAGACACACATGGGCTCTGGCATTTGCAACCATTTTCCTTACCTACTCACTTAACTCATCACACTTTTCCAGTCATACAAAACACACAGGTACCCCATCTTACTACACACCCCCTTACTCCCCTCACATATACAAGGAACTGGAACACAAAAGTACCCGAAGCCCAAAGTACTTACCCACATACTGTGTCTTTTATGTCCTCTGTTTGTTGTGTTTTTATTTCTACCTTGTTGATTCCTGCCTAATTTTGGGCTTTGGGTTATTTTGTGTTGCAGTTCCTTGTATTTGGGGATTTATTATTTCATGAATTGTCCTATCTTTTATCTATTTATAAGTACTATACATAAAACATAGAATACAATTTTTTTACAACATTCCCTAACTTGAATAATATAGTGTATTTATAGTTTCTTTATTAATTGTTGTATTTTATTATTTATTATTATTATGATTTTTTTTATTACAATCCCTGCCATTAATATTATTGAATGTTCCATTTTATTTAGAATAGCAATGGAGTGGTTTTGGTTTTTCAAAACAGTTGGTTATCAATGTATAGCTTGTCAATAACGAGAGCTACACGTCTCCCTTTCAGTCTATTGTCTTTGAATAATGGATACAGTACTTTGCGTCGCTCTGCGATTTCCTTTGGGAACTGATCATTCATGCCTATTTTAAGCCAGGCGAGTCTTTTGCCCAGGCTTTTAACCATTATTTCATCTTTAAAGGATGCAAATTTGGCAATGATTGGGTGCTGGGCATTTTTCCCAGGAAAAATCCGAAACGATGTGCGTGTTTGAGTTTAATGGTGAGTCTTTTTCACAGGCTTTTATCTATTATCTTATTTTAAAGTATGCAAATTTGGCAATGATTGGGCACTCGTATCGCTGTCCTCTCTATCCAAAACGATGTACGCATTCGAGTTTAATTTGGTCGACAGTGTCGCCTGGAATCTGTAGTTCTTTAACCATGAGTTCTTTCACCATACTCTCTGAATCTTCATCCTCTTTAATTCCGGAAAGCACCAGATTTTTCTTCGCATTGTTCCAGTTTGTATATCAAGTAGGTATTCTCTTATTAACAACTGGTTCTCTCTTTTCAGTTCATTAACGTCTATGTCGATTACATTGACTGTACTCTTCAGCTTTACAGTTGATTTTTCCTGTGTCGTAGCTTTCTCAACACTCATTTCAAGGCTTGCCTTCATCTTATCTTTAAGGTCTAACTCAAGCACGCCTCATTTATAATTTATAGATTTTAGCAGTTCGGTTTCCACGCTTACCGTACAGGGTGGAGAGAATAGGTCATCCATGTCAGTCAAAAAGTCTTCGTTTTCTTTTAGAGTTCGGTTCTTCATTCTTTCTGTGTTTATTCTCTGCCATGTTTTCTTACTGCATTGGTAGTGGTTCTATAAATCTATAAAATTTGTTATTATCCAGTTTGAATGTTGTTGCCCACGAGTGAGCAGATCAGCGTAAATGTGCTATTATTTGGTCATGTTTTGGGGACATAAATGTCTATCCTTTTTCACGAGGCATTCTGCACTGCCATTTTGTTGTTATGGACATGGATTTTATAATGTAGTATGTTTTTATAATGTACGCACGCCTTAATGGCATCCGAAATTATATAAGGTGTCAGCTTTTTTACTGTCCTCTGTCTACATTTGTAATGGTAAAGGTTTTTATTGTTTCATTTACGTATTTAATACATTTTGGGTCCAGAAAATGCACTCTGTTCATTCTCCAAATTCTGTTGCTAAGTGTATTTTCTATTGGTGTAATAAAGTAATCTAATCACAGCCGTTTGAGTAGACGCTGCAGGGACCACTGTGGAATGATCACACCCATGTTCTTGTACGCTTCAAACGGTTAAATCAGAACATGCTTAGAAGCGCCTTTTCTATAAGAGCTTTCCACACCTGGATTGTGCAACATTTACACGCTATTCTTTAAAACATTCTTCCAGCTCTGTCAAACTGGTTGTTTGACAATCATTTTCAGGTCTTGCCATTTTCAAGTAGATTTAAGTCAAAACTGTAACTTGGCCACTCAGGGACATTCACTGTATTCTTGGTAAGTAACTCCAGTGTAGATTTGGCCTTGTCTTTAAGGTTATTGTCCTGCTGAAAGGCGAATTCATCTCCCAGTGTCTGGTGGAAAGCAAACTCAACCAGGTTTTCCTCTAGGATTTTGCCTGTGCTTAGCTTCATTCCTTTTATTTTTTATCATGAAAAAATCCCCAGTCCTTAAAGATTACAAGCATACCCATAACATGATGCAGCCACCACTATGAAAATATTGAGTGGTACTCAGTGATGTGTTGTATTAGATTTGCCCTAAACATAACACTTTGTATTCAGGATAAAAAGTGAATTAATTTTCCACATTGTTTTCAGTATTTAGTGCCTTGTTGCAAACAGGATGCGTTTTGGAATTGTTTTATTCTGTACAGGCTTCCTTCTTTTCACTCTGTTATTTAGGCTATTATTGTTGAGTAACTACAATGTTGTTGATCCATCCTCAGTTTTCTCCTATCACAGCCATTAAACTCTAACTATTTTAAAGTCACCATTCCTCTCCGGCAACTGAGTTATGAAGGACGCCTGTATCTTTGTAGTGACTGGGTCTATTTATACACCATCCAAAGTGTAATTGATAACTTTACCATGCTCAAACGGATATTCCATGTGTGCATCTTTTGTTCTGTTTTTTTTGGCATTGGAAAACCACCCTGGTCTTAGGCTTATTTTTGATAACACTAACATGCCTCTCTCTCTCTTTCTCTCTCTCCCCTTCAGGTGTTGCTTGTGTAGGAAGAGAGAGAAAAGGAAGGTGGAAATGGAACTGCCAAATCATGCCAAACAAATACTACTGCAACTCAACCAGCAGAGGGCTAAGGGCTTCCTGTGTGACGTCATCATCGTGGTGGAGAACGCTCTGTTCCGAGCCCACAAGAACATCCTAGCAGCCAGCAGTATCTACTTCAAGTCCCTGGTTCTCCACGACAACCTCATCAACCTGGACACAGAGATGGTGAATCCCTCTGTTTTCCGACAAGTCCTGGACTTCATCTACACGGGGAAGCTCCTGTCCTCATTGGACCAGAGTAATGAGCAGAACTACAGTGCCCTCTTGACCGCAGCCAGCTACCTCCAGCTCCATGACCTTGCCGCGCTGTGCAGGAAGAAGCTCAAGCGAAGCGGTGGCAAGCCTCTGCCGGGTAAACTCTCCACCTCGGGTCCGCTCAGCCGACTGCGCCACAACAACGAGCGCCTCTCGTCCTCCGCCCTCACCGCCTCCCACAACCACTACGTCCTCGCCCCCTCTGACGCAGACCAGCCACAGCCCGATGACGGCCTCGGGGACAAGCTCTCGGATGATGAGATGTTCATCGGGAGCACCGCCGTGAAGAATGGGACCTGCGGGAGTGGTAGTAATGGAAACCTCAGTAACGGTTTGAGTGGCAGGGAGACAGATCTCGGACTGGACCTGTCCAAGAAGAGCCCTCCATCGGCGTGTACCACAACAGACGCACTCAGCCCTCACAGCAACTCACAGGGTTCCCCTCAATCTGCCTCAGTATCCACAACCAACAGTGCCTCACTGGATGATTCCACCATCACTCTGCCCGGTCTGGACACCACCGGCCCAGAGCCCATGGAGCTCATGCCCACCCCCAAAGCCCCTGAAGACAGTCAGGCCCATCCAGACGCTCCCCTGCCTCGCAAGAGCTCCCGCCAGGTAGCCCGCAAAAAGGAGTGGCCCAAGAGAGAGGCCTCTGGCCTGAAGGCTGAGGATCGTGACCCGCCCCTGGTCAATGGTGTGATCGTGGGACCTAAAGAGGGCCGCTCATCCAGGGGTGTAGGCAGGGACAGCAGGTGCAGCTTTCCCTCAGACCAGTCCTTCCAGTGTAAAGAGGAGGAGGAAGGAGGGGAGAATGGGCAGGAGCACAGTGACCAGAGCGGGCATAGTGATGGAGAGAGTGGAGGAGGAGGGCACCACAGCGCCAACTATGTGTACCGGCAGGAAGGGTTTGAGCCAGCGTTTGGGGACAACTTGTATGTGTGCATCCCCTGTGGGAAGGGCTTTCCCAGCTCGGAGCAGCTTAACGCCCATGTGGAGACACACACAGAGGACGAGCTCTACATCAAAGAGGAGGGAGGGGCCTTTGTGAAAGAGGAAGAGGCTGAGGACCTCTCGGCCCCCGTGGCTCCCACCACATTCGGCATCTCCGAGCCACGGCCCTTCAAGTGCACCGTATGCAGTAAGAGCTACAAAGACCCGGCGACCCTGAGACAGCACGAGAAGAGCCACTGGCTGACCCGACCCTTCCCATGTAACATCTGCGGGAAGATGTTCACCCAGAGAGGCACTATGACGCGCCACATGCGGAGCCACCTGGGCCTGAAACCGTTTGCTTGCGATGAGTGTGGCATGCGCTTCACACGCCAGTACCGCCTGACGGAGCACATGCGTGTCCACTCGGGAGAGAAGCCGTACGAATGCCAGTTGTGCGGTGGAAAGTTCACCCAGCAACGCAACCTCATCAGCCACCTGAGAATGCACACCTCACCCTCCTAAAACACAACATCAAGCCAAAGAATGCTTTTTCATTTTTTTCCCCACCTCACAACTAAACAAATGCACATGTACACTCATGCAGAAACACAGGTACACACTCTCTCTCTCACACACACACGTAAACATAGATTTCTATACACAACCACCTGGCTTAGTGTGTGTAGTGGTTGTCCAGAGTCAGCATGTGGCAGGATGGTCATGGAAAACAACCCCAGCATGTCCACCACCTCTGGAAGTCTAGACGGGCAGTGTACCTCCCCTTCCCCCTCTCTCTCTGAAGTCACCTATGGTGGATGTAAGGGCATGGACCGGTGGTTGTCTCTCTTATATCTTGTAAATGTGAATGGGGTACTGTTGTAACCTCAGGCCCACCTCATGCCTCTCATACACCCTCAACACCTTTACTTGGGAGTATTTAAGGCCTTTGACTTTTTCAAACTGATCCCTTCTGGGGGTTATTCAGGGTTCCCTCTATACTCCAACCTCATTAGTCAAACAACTACCCCATTCCTCCTTTTAATTTAGACAGGTCTAATATTATTCACTCTGTCAATGATGTACACTACAGGCAATAATTTCAAAGAATGTGTTTTTGTTGTAACCAAACAGCAGCTACTGTATATATCCAATGCTAATGTGAGTGAACCTGAAGATAGTGGGGATGTCTGCATTCGGGTGGAGGGATGTTGTTGGTCATATCCATGCTTTACGTAAAAGTTTGATGTCTGAGTTTCCAGATGAGGGGCTCAATTTCATTTACTCCAGACACACACTGACCTTAAAGTCTCCACTCTACAGCTGGTCTCTGAGTAAGAGAAAGAGGGGAGGTGGGGTTAGTCATTTTGCCCATGAAAGCTCATCCTGGGATAACAACAAAACTAAATGGAGGTACTTGTTTTACTCAAAGAACCTGTAATGTTTCTGTGAATGTTTAAACTGGAAGGTCTTCGGATGTTTCTTCTTGGGGGAGGGGGATATGGGTTGAGGGTGGGGCAGTTAGTTGAACAGGGAAGAGACAGGAAGGGTGGGGGGGTGGGGGGTCGGTGTAGGCTGAACTTCTCGTTTGGTGGGTACGTTTATTTTTTGTCAGTATAGCTTTCCTCCCCTTACAAAAAAGAAAAGCTTATTTCGATAGGCTTGTGAACTCGCTACCTCTGATTACTCTTATGAACTCTACGTTGATTAGTTGAAAGTTACTAAATGTAATTAATTGTATAAAGTGTGTAGATAGTAACTTTTCCCCTAATGCTTTAACCTGCTTTAATCTGCCCATCTCTCAACACAGGTTTTTCATGCTTTTTAGATTTGTACATGTTAACATAACATTCTGTTAACAACACTGTCTTTTTTTACTTCTTGTCATAAAGATAGCTTTCCGGGTGCTCTTCTCAATGAACAGGCCCCCACCTCACAATGTACTGTATTTTCTTGCAAATAGTGGTTAGTGAGTTTAGATGCACAGTGTTCCAAAGATCCAATGAATGTTAAGGCGAACGGAGCTGACTAACACATTTTGCTCGACAAGTTTATAACCAAAGTTAAAAAAAAAAAAAAAAAAAAAAAGATATAAGATATATAGCATACTTAATTATTTCACCTTTGATTTGTCTTTTTACTGTATGAAAAAACAATTTAAGAATTGTATTCTAGGTCCAGACAATTGAAACCCACAGTTGTGTTGGACTATTGACCAATGACTCTTGAGACTCTTGAGTTTCTGTGTGGTTTGCGAGGAAAGCTTGTGCTGATTGGTGGGCTGGTGTAAAGTAACTGTAGAGTTTACAATGTTCCCTGAACTTTATTTTTATTTGTAACAAGGGTCCTTCTCATCACTTTATATTCCCTGACCTAAAAGCAGGACTTGATTACATTTTATGGGTTCTGTTCAGACCAAAAAAAAAGAAGAAAAAATGATAGAAATTATAATAATGACATTTTTTATGTGAAGTTCTAAGTTTGCTTGTTAGTTTATTGAGCCAGACTTGTGAAAGCTTGTATTGGAAAGGGAGAGGCAAGGATGCACTGGACAGCTCAATTCTTATCCAGAGCCAATTTACAGTAGTGGGTGCATACATTTTAGTACTTTTTTTTGTACTCCCAGTTGCCTCCCATTCTTATTGAATATTTATTTATTAGCATAGTACTACAAATTACAAACACTACTACAAGAGCGATGCATCTCCCTCTACTGTAATCATTCTCCACTGAAACCCAAGCTGTCTGTCTTAGCTTGTCCGGTGTGTCCCGACTCTTATGGTGAACTATGGGGGAGAGAAACCTTCAGTGCAAGTTTTTGGTATAGGCATTCCTCTATTATTTTGGTTTTTACCTATCTTTTTTAACATTTCTATTCCTCCTTCATCCTCATGTTTGGTCTGTGAAATGTTATGTCATCATGTAGGGATGCAGCTGCAGTCATACAAGCATCGTTATCGTTTCAAGGTAACTGCGTCTTGGACTCTGAGATGTTACTTTAAAAAAAAAATGTTTTGCTGTTCTCGCCGAGGTAAAAGCAGTTACTGCTGAGTGATTGCATGGTACGTGTGTATTTGTAACGCCCACCACCTCACCACCACCACCCACCATCCAACCTGAAATCCATCATGTAATTAATTGTTTTCCTGTGACCTCTTCTTACTTATTCGGGAGTCCACGATGCATTGCCTTCAGACGCTATTGTTCTTGTCAGCACTTAAGCAGTACAGCGTAATGTCTGTGACGCTCAAAAGGTCTTTTTGTACAGCAAGATCTCTAGCCATCTCTGCAAAGTCTTTGCAGCTGCAGCCGAACTAGCGTTTATTAGTTTGGCGAAAACAAACAAAAAATGAACTAAAACTGCGATACTACGACTACTACTACTACTACTACTAATACTCAAATACTTCAGGGATTGTTCTGCGTCTATGAATGTAGGACTCTCAGCTACATTTGTAAGACATGGTATTGTATCAATTTCTCTGTATTTTACTCATGGGAAAACCAAAACACTAGTTTCATATTTAAAATATTTAAAAAAAATGGGGGGTACTTTTTCAACTAACACAAAGAGCCTTAACAAAAGGCGGGGCAGCTCAATAAAAAAGTCGACTTTTTAGTTAGTATCATAATATGTTCCGAAATAGTCGCAAAGTTGTACAAAGAACTAAGACCTAAAAAAAAGCTCATACCCAAATCCACAAACTATTTTTTAAACCAAAGCACATTTGAATGATTATGGAACAGTGTGTGGCAAAAAAAATGATACATATGTATTTATCTCATTGTTTACATAAACTTTTACAGTTTTACAGACCTCAGTTGAGGCTCGGCCAGTCATAGGTGTGGTTGTATGTGTTTTTTGCTTTTTCCACAGAGGTTTTGCTGCCAAAACAAAAGCTTCAGCGTCAGCGTCAACCCTGCGGCAGACTACTTCATATTTAAATTGGGGAGGGGGTTGCAGTTTTAGGGGTGCATCGCCCCCCTCTGCCAGCTGGCTTTGGGGTGACCTTGTCCCTCTGCCCTATGAACCGTCTTCAGAAGATGGGATTGGGGGGGATGGGACGGGGGTGGGGGGGGTGTTGCTGTTGCGCGAAGGGCTGGGATGACGTTAGAACTCTCTTAGGCTGCGTTTACACAGGGAGCACAATTCAGGTTTTTTTGCCCAAGTATTGGCAAAAGAGCTGATCTGATTGGTCAAAAGACAAATTAGTGGGAAAATTATCAGAATTTGGGGTGCCTGTGTAAATGCAGCCTTACTGTACCTCGGGACTTTAAAAACATTATTGAAAACTATAGTGACTGGGATTTGTTAATTGCATGTGAGCAGGTCTATTTGCTAGGGTCTTAAAGGAAAGAAACATCCATTTTGAATGTTATATCGTATTTGTGTATCTCTGACCGATATTCTGTGGATTCCCGAGGTCATTTAATGTGTATCTGAGCTATTCACTGTTCAAGCAGGCAGAAATACTGCCGGTATGGATAGTTTTTCATCATATGACGCAAAACTGGAACGGCGAATAGGTCCGATACACATTAGATGACATAGAACATTTCTCAGAGATGCACAAATACGATATAACATTCAGAATGAGTGAATCTTTCCTTTAACTGTGAATGTTCTTGATGTTTCTGCTTATTTGATGTTTGGAAAGGATGATGATGATTTCTTAGCTGCCTGTGTTCTGCCTATTTGTAAAAGCAACACAATCTTATGGCTGGCCTTGCCTCATACAAAGTTGGTGCAAACACTTATTGACAGTGTTCTTTTTTTAATCAAATGTCTATTGTTGTCAGTGATGAATGTATTTATTTCTCTGGTCCTGCACTTGCCTCTGCTAAGACTTTTCTCAGTGTGTGAGACTGAGGTTCAGGCAGGACCCTTTTTGGTTGTATTTTATTTTGAGGATTTCAAGCGGAGAAACAAAAATGAGACACAAAACACACAGTCTGTGAAGTTGTAGACTTTTTTGGGGTGAACAGATTCATTTTTATGTCAAAATGACGATGACGTTTTATGGCATTTTTGTATCTTCTCTCTCAGCTAAAACAAACAACATGTTTTGGGTGTCAAGAGGAGTTACTCACTGTTTGGCTGGACATAGGGGTTTAAACAATTAACTTTAACCCCTTGTGTACCTCTGTTGATGTCTGTCGGGCATTGTGGCTCATCTGTGGGCCATATATTGTATCTCTTCACAAACATCCTCTGCCTGGGTGTTGCCAAGCCACTGCCATTTAGAAAACCTATTCCTCCTCACCAACCTCACCCCTTTCTTTCTCCAAACGATAGAGTCGTCTCTATGATGTACATTTTTTTTTGTCTTAAACCACTCACCACTTATCATTTCTCTTGGACTTTTTGATTTGTTTGTGTCTATAGAGTGTTTTTTTTAAGCCTCTCGGAAGGTCCAGGCGCGCTCATATCGGTTCACATTAATTGCAGTTTACTGTTTCTCTTACCTCATCATTGTAGTGTTTCTGTGCGTTTCAAAAATATAGTGTCATTATGCAGTGTTACAAAGCTTTAAGAAACACTATACAAAGTTCTGGGAATTCAAACCATGATGTTTTCCCTACTCAAAGCTTGTCTGAGTTACCTCTCTTTGTATTACTGTAGTTTCACCCATGCGATTGTCTAGTTTCACCTTTTTCCTCCCTGTTGTTGTTGTCCCCTGTCAATTCACCATGTCCGGTCTGCGCTGTGTCCAATTTACCTAATCAAACTAAACCAAAGCTAGTTTTGAAAATGGCGTCTGGCACACCACAGTGTGTTCTAAAGCCAAGGTGTATCTTTAACCGCTAAGCTTTACTACCACTCGCTATACCCACAATGTAGCTAACCCTACACCAACCGCCCTTTGACCCCATCCTTAGCTTCCGTGACTCTGCGGCTAACGAAGCTAGTGATTGTGATTTCTCCCCATATATCTGTGACTTCAGTGTGTTCCACATATTCGACATCAGTATTTACCTCCAGGGACAAAAAATGATTACCTCAACTCTGTGTTTACATCTCAGCATTTCTGCAGATGCAAATGTATTTTTTACTCGTTTTTTTTATTTTTACCGTCCAGTTGTAACCAAAATATCACTTATTTTTGAAATAGTGTTTGTTAGTCTTGTCAAATGACTCCATGTTGATGGAAAGACATTATTAGCTGCTAAACTAGTACTTGAAAACTTGATTAAAGAAGTTGTCCGTGAAGCAGGTATATCAAGCTTCTCTCGGATCCATGAACAGCCGCTGTTCAATAATGTATCAGGATCCAGGGGCTCAGAGGTTCTGGAATGGACATGTAGGGTCTTTGACTATGAATAATTGAGGGCTAACATTCCCTCCCCCCTTACACACACACACACACACACACACACGCACACGGCCTAATGCCATGACCACCTCTTGCTAGCGGCAGCACCCAGGCTGAGCCCTTCTCTCCACTCCTCTGAGAGCTCGTATTCAGGTCAGAGCTGTCACTACGGCGATGGGGCTCGCTAACTCAGTGTCATAAAAGTGTAATACAGCTGACCTCAGCACTCACAACCTTGCAGTCTTAATATACAGTGGTGAGAAAAATAAACTGTTATTTTATGATCTTTTCATTAAAAGCTTGATCGAAAAGCCAACCCTGTTGTTGTCGTCTGTCTTTAACTGTTGTTGTCTGTGGGCTTGTCTATTTAAAAGTGTGTGTGTCTGTGTTTTTGTGTCTGGGAAGTATGTACTTATGTATATGGACTCAACAAGTGATGGATATGTCCTATAGAGTATATGTACGTCTTTCTGTCTACCTTGAAAATGATCGTTGCCTCAGGGTTTGAGGTTTGTGTGCAGTCCAAGGACCTGTGTGTGTTCACTAGGAGCCATTTCTGAAAGCCCCATTATTGCTTTTGTCTATCTGACATGGAGAGAATGTTGAAATGGCCTACATCTATGACAGTTATGACCTCTCCATGTCAGCTAAGAAGAAGTGGCACATAAAAACCTAGATGAAAGCTAGATCTTTAGCTTCCAATGGAAGCTGCTGCAGTATGTATACCTGGCCTATCTCCGTACACACACACATTATACTTCCCAGGCAGGGTGTGGCTGTCATAGCTGAGGGCTATTTGCTGGTCTATCAGATAAAGCCAGTGGTAGGTTGATGGAAAAGGTGTGGCACATGCTCTTGGCTGCCTGCATGTTGAAAAAAACATGTAATTATGTGTCCACGTATGTATCTAAGGCCATTCACTGAAATCAAATACTCTCTTCTCTTCTACTCTTTCTGTCCCCTCTTGACTTCCATGCCTTCCTTTCTGGCTTTGGCTCTCACCTCTTCTGTTTCACTCTCTCTATCCCACTTTCCCTTCTTCCACCCCGCTTGTTCTCCTACCTTAATTTTTTCAGCTATTTCTTTTTTCCATCTCTCCTTCTCATCCTCTTTCTTTTTGCTCTTCCCTCTTTTAATAAAAGAGGAGAGGGGAGAGCTGGCACTTTTATGGCTGTTGTATATGTGCCGTTTGTAATGTGGTGCCCCTGGAGGTGTCATATGCTAAATAACCCTGAATGGGGTCAGGGAGGAACAATGACTCTGTCGATACCCCTGCACTGTCCTCCAGCTCTCTATCTTGCCCCCACCTAGCACCAGCGCCAAGCTAACACAATGTGTGTGAAGTGGAATGGGTGTGGGGAGGGGGTGGTCGGGCACTCAAGGCTTATACACAAATGATCCTCTGCATGGCAAGTGTGCGCACGTTTGGATCCCAGGCTTTTCATTTTGAGTCATGTTCCCAATTTTCAAGACGATTTCCTAAAACCGTGAAAAGCACCAAACTCTAAATGTTTTTCATTGAGTTTGGTTGAAGTGCAGGTCTAGGATCAGATTGCCCTACCTCCAATTCCGAACATGACCAATAGAGGCATCTACAAATAACTGGCTCAGTATCAGTGTTTTGGGGCAACCTAATCTTCAACGTGTCTCACCAGTGTTCCCATTAGGAGGAAGCTGTGGGAATTAGTGGAATTTCCATGCCCTGCCCAGGTGGGTCAGGGCTTGCCTGTGCTTGTCTGGGAAGGCCTACAGAGGAGCTGCCAGACTGGGGAATGTGAGAGAGATGGCTGCCCTGGGTGGGTAAGGAGATGGATGGCTGTTCAACACTACACTTATGCTGCTTTTCGACTATAACACCAGTGCTACACTAGTGTATTCACCTTTGTGTTATACTAGGGTAATTGTGTTTCCATAGCTAGGGCTGATATTGAGGACATGTGAAGAGCAGAAGCAACAACCTTTGCATAATCAAAACAGTTGCTTTGAGAAAAAGTGTTAAAGTTCACTGTTATGCAAACTTCACTTTTTGGTAGCTGTTCAATAAGCAACTTCGCAAGTCAAATAAGCTCTCATTGGTCCGGCATTCATTAAAAATCCTACAATGTGATTTTCTGGATTTTATTTCCCTATTTTGTATGTCATAGTTGAAGTGTACCTATGATGAAAATTACAGGCCTCTCTCATCTTTTTAAGTGGTAGAACTTGCACTATTGGTGGCTGACTAAATACTTTTTTGCCCCACTGTATATGTGTGTGGAGCTGTACTATGTCCCTCACAACCAACACGTCTTAGTCATAGTCTATGACCTAGCTACACTCTAAATAACCTCTATTGTAACCTGAGATCATTATCCACATCTCTTGCTGGGCATTGGCCAAATTATCATCCTACCTGATTTACAAAGGAATAAAAAGAAGTATGTGGTGTGTGACCTGCATTACTTTTTGACACATTCAACATAAGAAACTCTGCCCACAGTCCAATGAAGTATTGGAAAGATCTAAAGGCAGGTCTGTTTGTGATAGCCCTTTCACAGACTCTCCTTCACGACCAGAAAAACAACCATTCCACTACTGGTGCATCCCAAGCATAATTCAGACTGCAATAACATTCCAGTTAGTCAATAGGTGTATTTTGTATGCAACCTGCATCTGCGGACTTCCTGAAGTAAAAGATCCCAGAAATGTTCCATATGCACAAAATGCATATTTCTCATTTTTTGGGGGGCACAAATTTGTTTACATCCCTGTTAGTGAGTATTTCTCCTTTGCCAAGATAATCCATCCATCTGACAGGTGTGACATATCAATACGCTGATTAAACAGCATGATCATTACACAGGTGCACCTTGTGCTGGGGGCTAAAAAAGGCCAGTCTAAAATGAGCTGTTTTGTCACACAACACAATGCCACAGATGTCTGAAGTTTTGAGGGAGCGTGCAGTTAGCATGCTGACTGCAGTAATGACCAACAGAGCTGTTGCCAGATAATTTAATGTTAATTTCTCTACCATAAGCCACCTCCAACGTTGTTTTAGAGAATTTGGCAGTACATCCAATGGGCCTCACAACTGCAGACCACATGTAGCCACTCCAACCCAGTCCACATCCGGCTTCTTCACCTGCGGGATCGTCTCAGGAGCAAGAAAGTGGCGTGCTGAGAAGTATTTCCGTCTGTGATAAAGCCCTTTGTGGGGGAAAACTCATACTGATTGGCTGGGCCTGGCTCCCTCCCAGGCCCAGCCATGGCTGCACCCCTGGCCAGTCATGTGAAATCGATAGATAAAAAAAAAAAATCACCTTTATTTAACCAGGTAGGCCAGTTGAGAACAATTTCTCATTTACAACTGCGAACTGACCAAGATAAAGCAAAGCAGTGCGACACAAACAACACAGAGTTACACATGGGATAAACAAACGTACAGTAAATAACACATTGGAAAAGTCTAAATACAGTGTGTGCAAATGTAGTAAGATTAGGGAGGTAAGGCAATAAAATAGGCCATAGTGGCGAAATGATTACAATTTAGCAACACCGGAGTGATAGATATGAAGAAGATGAATGTGAAGTAGAGATACTGGGGTGCAAAGGAGCAAAACATAAATAACAATATGGTGAGGAGGTAGTTGGGTTGGCTATTTACAGATGGGCTGTGTACAGATGCATTGATCAGTAAGCTGCTCTGACAGCTGATGCTTAAGGTTAGTGAGGGAGATATAAGACTCCAGCTTCAGTATTTTTTAAAATTCGTTCCAGTCACTGGCAGCAGAGAACTGGAAGGAAAGGTGGCCAAACGAGGAGTTGGCTTTGGGGATGACCAGTGAAATATACCTGCTGGAGCGGGTGCTATGGGTGGGTGCTGCTATGGTGACCATTGAGCTGAGATAAGGCAGGGCTTTACCTAGCAAAACTTATAGATGACCTGGAGCCAGTGGGTTTGGCGACGAATATGACGCAAGGGCCAGCCAACGAGAGCATACAGGTTGCAGTGGTGGATAGTTTATGGGGCTTTGGTGACAAAACGGATGGCACTGAGATAGACTACATCCAATTTGCTGAGTAGAGTGTTGGAGGCTATTTTGTAAATGACATCGCCGAAGTCAAGGATCGGTAGGATGGTCAGTTTTACAAGGGTATGTTTGGCAGCATGAGTGAAGGATGCTTTGTTGCGAAATAGGATGCCGATTCTAGATTTAATTTTGAATTGGAGATACTTAATGTGAGTCTGGAAGGAGGGTTTACAGTCTAACCAGACACCTAGGTATTTGTAGTTGCCCACATATTCTAAGTCAGAACCATCCAGAGTAGTGATGTTGGACGGGCGGGCGGGCAGGTGTGGGCAGCGATCGGTTGAAGAGCATGCATTTAGTTTTACTTGCATTTAAGAGCAGTTGGAGGCCACAGAAGGATGGCATTGAAGCTCGTCTGGAGGTTTATTAACACAGTGTTCTCAGAAGTTCCAGAATTATACAGAATGGTGTCGTCTGCGTAGAGGTGGATCAGAGAATCACCAGCAGCAAGAGCGACATCATTGATGTATACAGAGAAAAGAGTCGGCCCGAGAATTGAACCCTGTGGCACCCCCATAGAGACTGCCAGATGTCCGGACAACAGGCCCTCCCATTTGACACACTGAACTCTGTCTGAGAAGTAGTTGGTGAACCAGCGAGGTAGTCATTTGAGAAACCAAGGCTGTTGAGTCTGCCGATAAGAATGCAGTGATTGACAGAGTCGAAAGCCTTGGCCAGGTCGATGAAGACGGCTGCACAGTATTGTCTTTTATCGATGGCGGTTATGATATTGTTTAGGACCTTGAGCGTGGCTGAGGTGCACCCATGACCGGCTCAGAAACCAGATTGCATAGAGGATAAGGTACGGTGGGATTCGTAATGGTCGGTGATCTGTTTGTTAACTTGGCTTTCGAAGACTTTAGAAAGGCAGGGCAGGATGGATATAGGTCTGTAACAGTTTGGGTCTAGAGTTTCTCCCCCTTTGAAGAGGGGGATGACCACGGCAGCTTTCCAATATTTAGGGATCTCAGACGATACGAACGAGAGGTTGAACAGGCTAGTAGTAGGGGTTGCAACAATTGTGGCGGATAATTTTAGAAAGAGAGGGTCCAAATTGTCTAGCCCGGCTGATTTGTACGGGTCCAGATTTTGCAGCTCTTTCAGAACATCAGCTATCTGGATTTAGGTGAAGGAGAAATGGGGAGGCTTGGGCAAGTTGCTGTGGGGGGTGCAGAGCTGTTGACTGGGGTAGGGGTAGCCAGGTGGAAAGCATGGCCAATCATAGATAAATGCTTATTGAAATTCTCGATTATCATAGATTAATCGGTGGTGACAGTGTTTCCTAGCCTCAGTGCAGTGGGCAGCTGGGAGGAGGTGCTCTTATTCTCCATGGACTTTACAGTGTCCCAGAACTTTTTGAAGTGCTACAGGATGCAAATTTCTGTTTGAAAATGCTAGCCTTTGCTTTCCTAACTGCCTGTGCATATTGGTTCCTGAAAAGTTGCATATCGCGAGGGCTATTCGATGCTAATGCAGTACACCACAGGATGTTTTTGTGCTGGTCAAGGGCAGTCAAGTCTGGTGTGAATCAAGGGCTATATCTGTTCTAGTTCTACATTTTTTGAATGGGGCATGCTTATTTAAGATGTTGAGGAAAGCACTTTTAAAGAATAACCAGGCATCCTCTACTGACGAAATGAGGTCAGTATCCTTCCAGGATACCCGGGCCAGGTCGATAAGAAAGGTCTGCTCGCTGAAGTGTTTTAGGGAGCGTTTGACAGTGAGGAGGGGTGGTCATTTGACCGCGGACCCCTTACGGCCGCAGGCAATGAGGCAGTGATCGCTGAGATCCTGGTTGAAGACAGCAGAGGTGAATTTAAAGGGCAGGTTGGTCAGGATGATATCTATGAGGGTGTCCGTGTTTACGGAATTAGGGTTGTACCTGGTAGGTTCCATGATAATTTGAGATTGAGGGCATCTAGCTTAGATGTAGGTTGGCCGGGGTGTTAAGCATATCCTAGTTTAGGTCACCTAACAGTACAGACTCTGAAGATAAATGGGGGGAAATTAATTCACATATGGTGTCCAGGGCACAGCTGTGGGCTGAGGGTGGTCTATAACAAGCGGCCCACTTTGAGAGACTTATTTCTGGAAAGGTGGATTTTTAAAAGTAGAAACTTGAACTGTTTGGGCACAGACCTGGATAGCATGACAGAACTCTGCAGGCTATCTCTGCAGTAGATTGCAACTCCACCCCCTTTGGCAGTTCTATCTTTGCAAAAAAATGTTGTAGCAGGGGATGGGAATTTCCCAATTTTTGGTAGCCTTCCTATGCCTGGATTCAGACATGGCTTGGACATTAAGGTAGGCGGAGTGTGCTAAAGCAGTGAATAAAACAAACTTAGGGAGGAGGCTTCTGATGTTAACATGCGTGAAACCAAGGCTATTACGGTTACAGAAGTCAACAAATGAGAGCACCTGGGGAATAGAAGTTGAACTGGGGGCTACAGGGCCTGGATTAACCTCTACATCACCAGAAGAACAGAGGAGGAGTAGGATAAGAGTATGGCTAAAGTTCTATAAGAACTGGTTGTCTAGTGTGTTGGGGACAGAGAATAAAAGGAGCATATTTCTTGGTGTGGTAGAATAGATTCAAGACATAGTGTAAAGGATGTGAGTGCAGTGGAGGCAAACCTAGGCGTTGAGTGACGATGTGAGAGGTTTCGTCTCTGGAGGCACCAGTTAAGCCAGGTGAGGTCTCCGCATGTGTGTGGGGTGGAACAAAAGAGCTATCTAAGGCATTTTGTGCAGGACTGAGGGCTCTACAGTGAAAAAAATCAAATAAGAACTAGCCAAGACAGCAGTACGTAGACAAGGCATATTGGCATTAGAGAGAGGCATTAAGCAATCACAGGTGTTGATCAGGAGAGCTAAGACAACAACGTGTAAATTGAGATGAATGGGCCGAGCGGGTCACTTAGGTACATACAGGACCTGAGTTTGAGGCTGGGGCCGACAGGTAAACAAAATGATGTACCATGTTATTGAAACTGTCCAGGGGGCATCAGCTGTGTAGCCGAGTGATCATAGGGTCAAAAAAGCAGTAATAGGTGAGTCAGGGTGCCGTTCGGTAGTTACTGCTATGCTAGATGAGCAGGGGACACATCGTTCAGAAAAGCTAGCTGGCCGGGGCTAGTAGATGTTTCTTTGTTGACATTGTAACAGAATAGCTTGGTGAGACCACATCGGGCATTCACGTCGGCAGTCCAGTTGTGATGGATCGGCTAGGCTCCATGTCAACAATGAAGGGTCCAGGCCAATTGGCAAAGGAGGTATTGTAGCCCTAGAATTAGCTGGTATATGGGCCTAGCTCGAGGCTAGCTCAAGGTTAGCTGGTGCTTGCTTCGGGACAGAGGCGTTAGCTAACAGTAGCCACTCGTTCGCAGCTAGCTAGCTGTGATGATCCGGTGTAATGATCCAGAGAGGCAGGAATCCGGTGATGTGGTAGAGAGAAGCAGTCCGATATGCTTCTCGGTTGATATCGTGCTGTGCAGACTGGCAGGTTTTGTCCGAGCTAAGACTGGCTGATGACCGGGAAAAAGGCGAAGACCGCGAGCCGTGGCTAAAAAAGACCAGTAGCTAGTTAGCTGGCTAGCTACTGATGGAAGTTCCAGTTTTAAGGAATAAAAATAGCAGATCCGTACCACATTGGGTGAGGCGGGTTGTAAGGAAAGTATATTTAGTTCATAGATAGAAAGTAAGATTAAGATATTTATGAAAAAGACTGGCTATTTACACGGGATAAGACACAGAACAAGACAAAGACAAATACACACATCCTACTGCAACGCCATCTTGGATAATGGGCTTAATGAAATTCTTGTAATGTCTCCAGTCATGTAAAATGACTTACAATTGCAGGAAATTATGTTAGAAAAGGCATTTCTGGTCTTCAGGGCTTGAGACTCAAATGTTATGAAACTGGTGATGTCCCTGCCTCAGAACAGCCTCAATTCAACCACGGCATTTACCACGGTAAGGTGACTGAGAATATGGTTGCATACAAACAGTCAATTTATGCCCTCTGTAAGGCAATCAAACAGGCAAAACATCAGTACAGAGAGGAGGTGGAGTCACAATTCAATGGCTCAGATGCGAGACGTAGGTGACAGGGACTCCAGACAATAACGGATTTCAAAGGGAAAACCAGTCACACCGATATCTTGTTCCCGGACAAGCCCCCTCCTGTACTCCCTGCTCACCCATGACTACATGGCCACGCACCCCTCCAACTCAATCATCAAGTTTGCGGATGGCACAACAGCCTGACTATCAACAATGACGAGACAGCCTATAGGGAGGAGGTGAGGGCCCTGGCAGAGTGGTGCCAGGAAAATAAGCTCTCCCTGAACGTCAACAAAACGAAGGAGCTGATTGTGGACTTCAGGAGACAGCAGAGGGGGCACACCCCCATCCACAGTGTGGTGAAGAAGGTGCAACAATGCCTCTTCAACCTCTGGAGGGCGAAGAAATTTGGCTTGGCCCCTAAGACCCTCATACATTTTTACAGATGCACCGTTGAGAGCATCCTGTGGGGTGGTATCACCTTCTTGGCATTCTCTCAACCAGCTTCATGAGCCACCTAGAATGCATTAAAATTTCATTTCCTTCTTGAGGTGTTTGAGCCAATCAGTTGTGTTGTGACAAGGTATACAGAAGATAGCCCTATTTGGTTAAAGACTAAGTCCATATTATGGCAAGAACAGCTTTTGAGCTGTTCTTGAACTTATTTGTAAGCAAAGAGAAATTACATTCCATCATTACTTTAAGACATGAAGGTCAGTCAATCCGGAAAATTTCAAGAACTTTGATCGTTTTTTCAAGTGCAGTCGCAAAAACCACCAAGCGCTATGATGAAATCGCCACAGGAATGGAAGACCCAGAGTTAACTCTGCTGCAGAGGATAAGTTCATTAGAGTTACCAGCCTAAGAAATTGCAGCCCAAATGAATTCTTCACAGAGTTCAAGTAACAGACACATCTCAACATCAACTGTTCAGAGGAGACTGCATTAATAAGGCCTTCGTGGTCAAATTGCTGCAAAGAAACCACTACTAAAGGACACCAATAAGAAAAAGACACTTGCTTTGGCCAAGAAACACAAGCAATGGATATTAAACCAGTGAAAATCTGTCCTTTGGTCTGATGAGTCCAAATTTGAGATTTCTGGTTCCATCCCTCGTGTCTTTGTGAGATGCAGAGTAGGTGAATGGATAATCTCCACGTGTGTGGTTCCCAGGAGGATGATTTGTGATGGTGTGTGCATTGCTGGTGACACTGTCTGTGATTTATTTAGAATTCAAGGCACACTTAACCAGCATGGCTACCACAGCATTCTGCAGAGATACGCCATCCCATCTGGTGCCAAAAATGTGCAAAGCTGTCATCAAGGCAAAGGGTGGTTACTTTGAAGAATCTCAAATATAAAATATATTTTGAATTGTTAAGCACTTTTTTGGTTACTACAGGTGTTAGGTGTTATTTTATAGTTTTGATGTCTTCACTATTATTCTACAATGTAGAAAATAGTAAAAATAAAGAAACACTCTTGAATGAGTAGGTGTGTCCAAACTTTTGACTGGTACTATATATATGTATGTAGGGTAGTGGAACTGTAGGCTTTGTATAGAAGTATCTGATAATATTTAAATCCCTTACATTTTCCCAAGTACAGTTTGTTTTTGTGGACAAGAACAGCCTCAATTCATTGGGGCATGGACTCTACAAGGTGCCGAAAGTGTTCCACAGGATGCTGGCCCATTCTGAACCATTCTTGATACACACAGGAAACTATTGAGCGTGAAAAACCCAGCAGGTTCTTGACACAGTTCTTGACACAAACCGGTGCGCCTGGCACCTACTACCATACGCTGTTCAAGGGCACTTAAATCGTATGTCTTGCCCATTCACCCACTGAATGGCACACATACACAATCCATGTCTCAATTTTCTCAAGGCTTAAAAATCCTTCTTTAACCAGTCTCCTCCCCTTCATCTACACTGATTGAAGTGGATTTAACAAGTGACATCAATAAGGGACCATGGCTTTCACCTGGATTAATCTAAGTCATGCAAAGAGCATATAATGTTTTGTACACTCAGTCTATAGAGATCGCAAGGTTTTATCTGTCCCATTATGGCGTCTGTGACCACACGGACAGCGCCATTGAGGACATTTCCATTTTGAAGTAGTTCTTCTACTACGAGTTGTTAAACCAACTAAAAGGGTGCATACTGCCACCTGTAGTATGTTGTTTGCACAGGTAAAAAGCCACGGTTGTTAACTGCCACTTGCAGTTATGGAATGTTTGCTCACGAGTAGGCTATCATTCATTGGCTGATCCCTCCTGATGACCTGGATGGAATTATCTGATCATTCCTTAACCCATAGGAAGTCCCACCCGGATGACTACTTCAAAATGGTGAAGGTCCTCAATGGCGCTGCCCATGCTGAAACGGGCTTTCGGGGACTAGAGTCCTCTGTACATTTCTATGGTCAACACAGGCTGAGTGGTCAGTAAGATGGTTCACTATTGGTTAACAGACTGAGCTGTCAATAAGATGGTTCACTATTGGTCAACACAGGCTGAGTCAGTTTGAGCCAGTTGCCTTTATAATTGAAGGAAAACTGCTTGACAGCACCAATCATTCGCAAGTAGATGTTTGATATTCGGCTCTTGTGTATAGAGTACATATTTTATGTTGTACTCTCCATCAATTATTGATTGCGGTGTTTAATTAATGCATAAGACCTGAAGCAGCTATCTCTGTGATGGTGTGAGTCAGATCCCACCCCTGGTAGGGCAGACTGAAGTAGAAATGTAGACCCAGCTGTAGCTCATCTCTTCTCTCTTCCTCCCTCCTTCCCTCCATGCCTCAGCTCTCCTGCATGGAGCTCCTGGGGCCATTCCTTCTGACACATGCTCTGCTCTATCAATGCAATCATCCCTCTACAACAGTGCTTCCCAACTCAACAGTACATATTTTTGTTGTGGCCCCGGACAAGCACACATGATTCTATTGGACAAGTTGAGTCAGGTGTTTATCCAGGGCTACAACAAACATGTGTGCTGTTGGGGGTACTCAAGGACCGCAGTTGGGAAACACTGCTCTACATCCATCCAACTATCTCTCTCTCCACTCTCTTGGTGATCCTAGAGGGAGAGTGGAGCATGCCCAAGGGAGGCACTTTCCTGGGCACAAAGATGAAGCACTGCAGGCAGTGTGTTTATCTCTAGCTGGATGATATTTCATTGATTGTGTGTGTGTGTCTGTTGTGGCATTGCACAGTGTTAATTATGTAGCAGTTGAGTCTCCTCATACAGGCCTGATCCTGAGAGATTATTATATAAAAGTTGAGTCCCTCATCAATAAACCAGAGGCATGGATGGGCGGTCACAAACATTCACTGGGTTCTCAGTCCGGAGCTGAGGGCGGATGATGGCTCAAGGTCTTTTTTCAGGCAGAGGTGGCTACAAGGCCGATACACACACATACCCGTCTTGGCCAACGTCACTTTTCTCTCTACACACCACAAACAAGGTCGAAACATACTCCCTCTACCCAACACATATTTAAATACACTTATTTTACACAACACATATTTAAATACACTTATTTTACACACACAGGCACACACATTAATTATCAACATGCCTCTCCTGGCTTTACACATCGCACAAATAAGGCCTTGTGTTACACATAGAAGTTAGATGAAATGTGACACTTTACACAACACTGTCGACGGGGTATATGTTTACTGAACCCCCAAAGCACCCCCTCTAAGACACAACCAGGTGCAGCTTAACCCCCCCCCGTTAGCCCCTTTCATTCAATGCAAAATAAAATACAGTACCTATGTCTCCATCTCTCTCTCTCTCCCTCTCTCCTCTTTCTTCTTTTGTCATACACTTGTTTTCTGTTGTTGCCTGAGGACTCTGGCTGAATTGAACCCATAGTCTGCTGACTCACGGCGCTTGACGGTGAAAGGGAGAGAAAGAGAGGAGGGAGAGAAAAGGCTCAGCAGGTGGTGGGCACCGCCACGAATCTTCAGCCTGCAGACTCCTTTCAGTGGGCACAAAACCGCTAGGCTGCCACAGAGAGGCCCTGCTTTCCATCAGAATATTACCCCTTCATTTCCCCCTTCTTTAAACGCTAAACGGAGGGAACAGGCTTGGGCTGGGATAATGGGATCTTTTCTCTCTCTCTGCTGCCGGGGGTGAAAACGGCAACAATGGAGGCAAAATGATTCAAAGGGAGCATTTTCACCTGCTCTCCTTCTCCCCAGCTATCTGTGTCTTTCAGAGGATGCTAATGCCAGCTAATTTACCAAAAGGTACTGTATTACATTCTCCCTCTCTCTCTCTCTCTCTCTCTCTCACACACTAAATGAAATTGCACAGAAGACCTTCTGCTCTTAGTGAAAGACAGTGGAGGCTATAGTTCATCATCCATCTCAGTAATTGTTGTGGTTATCATCATTAACCTATTTGGATGCTGGCTACAGAAGTGTTTCAGCTGGTTGACTGTCCCAAATAGCACCCTATTCTCTATATAGTGCACTACTTTTGACCAGGACCTAATGCACTATATAGGGGATAGGGTGCCATTTGGGACACAATGTTTCTTTCACTCAATTGAAAAGGCACCTTATTGTTTGCTTCAGGTCTCCAGGGCTCACTTGAGAAAGAGATGTTACAGTTTTTCTCAATTGCTAAAACACAATTTCTGAAACCTTGCTCCATTTCCTGAAAAAATTAAACACAAAACCTCATCTTCAAGCACTATTTACATATCCTCTGACTCCTGTTGCAAATGAAACATTCGCCTCAAAACAGTTTTACCTGTGTTCAAAATCAAACACTGCACTCAAATCATAAACAAATTGATCAAAACGATATACACACTCTAGCAGTCAGTAAACAATACACCGAAAAATAGAAAACACATTGTTCAAAACATACAATTCTCAGGTAGAAGTACATTTTTAATCTAAAAAAATATTCATATTTTTCCGAAATTGTCTTTTGATGAACGAAAACAGGTTCCATCGTAGTAGCTCAAAATGTATCAGAAATTACTACTCTGCTTTGCTCTTTGCAATTTTGTTCTTCCTCCTCCTTGTACCCCTATTTTTACAGTACTGTACCCTGCATCTCACAAACTTGTCCATTGTCTCTGTGATACTGTAATTCTTGTTCTTTGTTGATATGAACCTGCAACCAGTCAAAATCTATTGAGCAGTCAGTACTGTTAATAAATGGAAAGCACAATGTTCAGGGCCATACAATTCATCCATTGTACAGCATACAGCCTACAATGCACTGTACTACAGTATCCATTCTCAGACTTTCTCCTTCCCACCTTCAACAACCTGTTTGCTCTCTGAACTGGCTTATATTGGTTGTGTCGCATCATTTGAAACAGGTTAAATCAATTTTGAGTGGTTGTGTTCAATCAATGACATATGTTCTCTATTTGTATTTGATTGTTGCCACTTGTGCTTACCAGTATGGATGACATGTGCATTAGAGTGCAGAATGTGTTTTGAGAATGAGAATGTGTTTAGAGTTTTGCTGAAAAGTCAAAGTGAGATCTGCAAATTGTGTTTTATCATGTGAAATGGTTTACAGTTTTTTCCAACTGCTTACACAAGTTTTCAAAACGGTCTCCTTTTTTTCAAAACTCTACACACAATTCCCAAAACTGCACACACAAAATGCCTCACATCTCCTTCAAAATGTAACACTGCATTCAAAATGCCATAAACACATGTCAGAATGAAGCATTTGCATCAAATGGCAATGCTTTCATAAAACTACATTTTTGGATATACCATGTAAACACTGTTGTTCTAAATCTAAAGCTCTTTGGTCTTTCATGGGCTTATATCTACATTTCAATACAATGTTCTACAGTGAAAGTAATCAGCTGAGAGGGGTAACAAGTACACTGTAAACACCAATGCAATGTAGAAACAGAAAATATTTATTAGGCCAAACATTACTGTTGTATACAGTAGCATACAACAAAACCATAAACATATGTAAACCAAAAGTATATTCTTTAGAATACAGTAAAGAACACAATTGTGTGTGTGGCGTCCCAAGGGGGCAGTACAGGAATTGGTAGGGGGGGGGGGCAGTTACCAGTGCTAAGCTACGCTTCATCTCTTCTCCGGCCTGAGTCTGGCCACGATACTTCGTCCACATCACAAGATGATGTTTGGCAAGAGAAAACCTGAGGGAAGAATCTCCTAGCATGGCGTATCCAACCTTGGACAGAGGCAACCTCTATGTCCCCACATAGACCATATTTATAATTGCAGTCTCTTGTACATCTGTAAACAAGCATCCTCATCCTCCATGATGTCTTTGCCTTTCCACTCTGTACAGAATTCAAACACAGTATATGCTCAGCATAGGAACTGTAAACAATGAACAAAAAAAGGTAGTACAGCATGATAACCAACCTCATTAATTCAATGCAGTGTAGTAAATGGATGGCTTAGAGTTACAAATGTTTATGCAATACTATGCAGTCATACGTATTTTATGTCAAATCAAATTTTATTTGTCACATACACATGGTTAGCAGATGTTAGTGCGAGTGTAGCGAAATGCTTGTACTTCTAATTCCGACAATGCAGTAATAACCAACAAGTAATCTAGCTAACAATTCCAAAACTACTACCTTATAGACACAAGTGTAAGGGGATAAAGAATATGTACATAAAGATATATGAATGAGTGATGGTACAGAGCGGATTAGGCAAGATACAGTAGATGGTATTGAGTGCAGTATATACATATGAGATGAGTATGTAAACAAAGTGGCATAGTTAAAGTGGCTAGTGATACATGTGTTACATAAGGATGCAGTAGACGATATATATGCAATGATATATACAGTATATACGTATACATATGAGATGAATAATGTAGGGTATGTAAACATTATATTAGGTAGCATCGTTTAATGTGGCTAGTGATATATTTTACATCATTTCCCATCAATTCCCATTATTAAAGTGGCTGGAGTTGAGTCAGTGTGTTGGCAGCAGCCACTCAATGTTAGTGGTGGCTGTTTAACAGTCTGATGGCCTTGAGATAGAAGCTGTTTTTCAGTCTCTCGGTCCCAGCTTTGATGCACCTGTACTGACCTCGCCTTCTGGATGATAGCGGGGTGAACAGGCAGTGGCTCGGGTGGTTGTTGTCCTTGATGATCTTTATGGCCTTCCTGTGACATCGGGTGGTGTAGGTGTCCTGGAGGGCAAGTAGTTTGCCCCCGGTGATGCGTTGTGCAGACCTCACTACCCTCTGGAGAGCCTTACGGTTGTGGGTGGAGCAGTTGCCGTACCAGGCGGTGATACAGCCCGACAGGATGCTCTCGATTGTGCATCTGTAGAAGTTTGTGAGTGCTTTTGGTGACAAGCCGAATTTCTTCAGCCTCCTAAGGTTGAAGAGGCGCTGCTGCGCCTTCTTCACGATGCTGTCTGTATGGGTGGACCAGTTCAGTTTGTCTGTGATGTGTACGCAGAGGAACTTAAAACTTACTACCCTCTCCACTACTGTTCCATCGATGTGGATAGGGGGGTGTTCCCTCTGCTGTTTCCTGAAGTCCACAATCCTTAGTTTTGTTGACGTTGAGTGTGAGGTTATTTTCCTGACACCACACTCCGAGGGCCCTCACCTCCTCCCTGTAGGCCGTCGCGTCGTTGTTGGTAATCAAGCCTACCACTGTTGTGTCGTCCGCAAACTTGATGATTGAGTTGGAGGCGTGCGTGGCCACGCAGTCGTGGGTGAACAGGGAGTACAGGAGAGGGCTCAGAACGCACCCTTGTGGGGCCCCAGTGTTGAGGATCAGCGGGGTGGAGATATTGTTGCCTACCCTCACCACCTGGGGGCGGCCCGTAAGGAAGTCCAGTACCCAGTTGCACAGGGCGGGGTCGAGACCCAGGGTCTCGAGCTTGATGACGAGCTTGGAGGGCACTATGGTGTTGAATGCCGAGCTGTAGTCGATGAACAGCATTCTCACATAGGTATTCCTCTTGTTCAGATGGGTTAGGGCAGTGTGCAGTGTGGTTGAGATTGCATCGTCTGTGGACCTATTTGGGCGGTAAGCAAATTGGAGTGGGTCTAGGGTGTCAGGTAGGATGGAGGTGATATGGTCCTTGACTAGTCTCTCAAAGCACTTCATGATGACGGAAGTGAGTGCTACGGGGCGGTAGTCGTTTAGCTCAGTTACCTTAGCTTTCTTGAGAACAGGAACAATGGTGGCCCTCTTGAAGCATGTGGGAACAACAGACTGGGATAGGGATTGATTGAATATGTCCGTAAACACCCCAGCCAGCTGGTCTGCGCATGCTCTGAGGGCCCGGCTGGGGACGCCGTCTGGGCCTGCAGCCTTGCGAGGGTTGACACGTTTAAATGTTTTCCTCACGTCGGGTGCAGTGAAGGAGAGTCCGCATGTTTTAGTTGCGGGCCGTGTCAGTGGCACTGTATTGTCCTCAAAGCGGGCAAAAAAGTTATTTAGTCTGCCTGGGAGCAAGACATCCTGGTGCTGGTTTTCTTTTTGTAATCCGTGATTGACTGTAGACCCTGCCACATACAGTGCCTTGCGAAAGTATTCGGCCCCCTTGAACTTTGCGACCCTTTGCCACATTTCAGGCTTCAAACATAAAAATATAAAACTGTATTTTTTTGTGAAGAATCAACAACAAGTGGGACACAATCATGAAGTGGAACAACATTTATTGGATATTTCAAACTTTTTTAACAAATCAAAAACTGAAAAATTGGGCGTGCAAAATTATTCAGCTACTTTACTTTCAGTGCAGCAAACTCTCATAAAAAGTGTCGTTTAAAGTTTGCCACAAGCCACCTGGGAGACACACCAAACATGTGGAAGAAGGTGCTCTGGTCAGATGAAACCAAAATTGAACTTTTTGGCAACAATGCAAAACGTTATGTTTGGCGTAAAAGCAACACAGCTCATCACCCTGAACACACCATCCCCACTGTCAAACATGGTGGTGGCAGCATCATGGTTTGGGCCTGCTTTTCTTCAGCATGGACAGGGAAGATGGTTAAAATTGATGGGAAGATGGATGGAGCCAAATACAGGACCATTCTGGAAGAAAACCTGATGGAGTCTGCAAAAGACCTGAGACTGGGACGGAGATTTGTCTTCCAACAAGACAATGATCCAAAACATAAAGCAAAATCTACAATGGAATGGTTCAAAAATAAACATATCCAGGTGTTAGAATGGCCAAGTCAAAGTCCAGACCTGAATCCAATGGAGAATCTGTGGAATTAACTGATTTATGTTTGAAGCCTGAAATGTGGCAAAAGGTCGCAAAGTTCAAGGGGGCCGAATACTTTCGCAAGGCACTGTACCTCTTGTGTCTGAGCCGTTGAATTGAGATTCTACTTTGTCTCTATACTGACGCTTAGCTTGTTTGATTGCCTTGCGGAGGGAATAGTTACACTGTTTGTATTCGGCCATGTTTCCAGTCACCTTGCCCTGATTAAAAGCAACCACGGTTTGACCATGAGAGAGGCTGGACTGAGAGTCCAGCACAATTTGAGTCGATTTACAGTGGCGTCCTTAATTCGAACCTTCAGAAATGAGAACAGGTATGCAACTATCTAATGACTATTTTAGCATTACAGTAATGTTCTGTAAAATACGTATGACTTCATAGTATTGCATAAACATTTGTAACTCTAAGCCATCCATTTACTGCACTGCATTGAATGAATACGGTTGGTTATCATGCTGTACTACATTTTTTTGTACATTGTTTACAGTTCCTATGCTGAACACATACTGTGTTTGAATTCGGTACAGTGTGGAAAGGCAAAGACATCATGGAGGACGAGGAAACTTGTTTACAGATGTACAAGAGACTGCAATTATAAATATGGTCTGTGGGGACATAGAGGTTGCCTCTGTCCAATGTTGGATACGCCATGCTAGGAGATTCTTTCCTCAATGTTTGGCAAGAGAAAACCTATCTTGTGATGTGGACAAAGTATCGTGGCCAGACTAAGGCCGGAGAAGAGATGAAGCGTAGCTTAGCACTGGTGACTGCCCCCCCCCCACCAATTCCTGGACTGCCCCCTTGGGACCCCACACACACAATTGTGTTCTTTACTGTATTCTAAAGAATATACTTTTGGTTTACATATGTTTATGGTTTTGTTGTATGCTACTGTATACAACAGTAATGTTTGGCCTAATAAATATTTTCTGTTTCTACATTGCATTGGTGTTTACAGTGTACTTGTTATCCCTCTCAGCCGATTACTTTCACTGTAGAACATTGTATTGAAATGTAGATATAAGCCTATGAAAGACCAAAGAGCTTTAGATTTAGAACAACAGTGTTTACATGGTATATCCAAAAATGTAGTATTATGAAAGCAATGTTTGCCATTTGATGCAAATGCTTCATTCTGACATGTGTTTATGGCATTTTGAATGCAGTGTTACATTTTGAAGGAGATGTGAGGCATTTTGCATTTTGTGTGTGCAGTTTTGGGAATTGTGTGTAGAGTTTTGAAAAAAAGGAGACAGTTTTGAAAACTTGTGTAAGCAGTTGGAAAAAACTGTAAGCTATTAGTGTTTGCACATGTGAGGAGTGTGTGTGTGACCCGGTGAATAAGTTTAGCATTTTGATTGGTTGTATTTGGAAAAGGAAAGCAAGTCACTTCCTGTTAGATTTTTGTGTTTTAGGTTGAGAATTGTGTGTAGTATTTTGAAAAAAGTGTTTTATGCAATTGACAACTGAGTCAAAGGCTGAGAAATAGCTCATGATTTTTCACATTTGGTGTGTAGTTTTGCACTTTGAGTGAGAGGTTTCAAAAATCGTGTGACATGAAAAGATTGTGTGTAAGCAGTTGGAAAAAACTGTAAGGTAATTGACAACAGACTGCATAATTAGCTACTACATGAGTCCAGGCAACTGAGAACTTTGTTCAGCCAATGGGTTTTAGTGTTTTAGCAATTGAGAAAAACTGCAATACCATTGTGACTTACCTGGGTAAATAAAGGATAAATACAAATAAAAACTAGATGGTAATTGTCCATTAAATTGTTCGACTTGCTTTAACTCTTTAAAAGTATTTTTGTGGCAGTGGAAGAAGAATAAAATGTTTTACTTGAAGGGCAACTCCACCACTTTTCAACATCATATTCATTATCTCCAGCACCAAACCAGTGTCTACTTGTGGTTAGAGCATTGGGCCAGTAACCGGAAGGATGCTGGATCGAATCCCCAAGCTGACAAGGTAGAAATATGTTGTTCTGCCCCTGAGCAAGGCAATTAACCCACTGTTCCGAAACGTGGATGTTGATTAAGGGCAGCCCCTGTCGTGGAGATATTCGGTCAATCATATTTCACAAATACCGGAGCCTGTGAGTTCAAATAGACTTTAATTACAACATATTAAAAGTAGAGCTGGTTCATGAATATAACTAACTTTCCAATCTAGGCACAGACTTCTTATAAATTTTTCCTCATTATCATCATTTTCCTCACACCCATTAGTAACTCCTCTTAATGCAACCGCTGTGTCAGACTTCAAAAACACTTTACGGAAAAAGCATAATCTGAGAACGGCGCTAAGAACCCAAAACAGCCAGAGGAATATCTGCCATTTTGGAATCAACAAAGTTAGAAACAACACCATAAATATTCACTTACCTTTGATGATCTTCATCAGAAGGCACTCCCAGGAATCTCAGTTCGACAATAAATGACTGATTTGTTCCATAAAGTTACAGCATTTATGTCCAAATAGCCACTTGTTGTTAGCGTGTTCAGCCCAGTAAATCCATCTTCATGAGGCGCAGGCACTTCATCCAGACAGAAACTCGAAAAGTTCCGTTACAGTCCTTTAGAAACATGACAAACGATGTATGGAATCAATCTTTAGGATGTTTTTAACATAAAACATTAATAATGTTCCAACCGGAGAATTCCTTTGTCTTCAAGCGTGCGTGCGTCATGAGACCAAGGCACTATGCCAGACCACTGACTCAAAGAGGTCTCATGAGCCCCTCCTTTACAGTAGAATCCTCATTCACGTTTTTAAAGACGGTTGACATCTAGTGGAAGCCGTAGGAAGTGCAACTTTATCCATATCTCAATGTGTATTCCCGGTAGCCCAGGCTTTGAAAAACTACAAACCTCAGATGTCCTACTTCCTGGTTGGTTTTGTCTCAGGTTTTCGCCTGCCATATTAGTTATGTTATACTCACAGACATCATTCAAACAGTTTTAGAAACTTCAGAGTGTTTCCTATTCAATACTAATAATAATATGCATATATTAGCATCCGGGACAGAATAGGAGTTCACTCTGGGCACGCTATTCATCCAAAAGTGAAATGCTGCCCCCTATCCCAAAATGTTAAATGTTTACCATAGTGTCTAAAATGCCACCACTATCACTTTTATTCTCACCATAATCTAGGTATGTGTCATGTTCAATTTACTTAGAATTGGCCCTATATTTTACACAGCCACCTGTCCTCTCCTATGAGCTATCTCTATCAATGCACAAGGCAAGACCTAGATGCAGACTCAGGATTGTTATTAATCCAAAGGGGTAGGCAAGAGAATGGTCGTGGACAGGCAAAAAGGTCAAAACCAGATCAGAGTCCAGGAGGTACAGAGTGGCAGACAGGCTCATGGTCAAGGCAGGCAGAATGGTCAGGCAGGTGGGTACAAAGTCCAGAAACAGGCAAGGGTCAAAACCAGGAGGACTAGAAAAAGGAGAATGCAAAAAGCAGGAGAACGGGGAAAACCGCTGGTTGACTTGGAAACATACAAGACGAACTGGCACAGAGACCCAGGAAATACAGGGATAAATACACTGGGGAAAACAAGCGACACCTGGAGGGGGTGGAGACAATAACAATGACAGGTGAAACAGATTGGTGTGTGACAATCTCCTGTAACAATATACATAGTCTCTATCACCACAACCTTAATTTATGAGCCCCCCTCAGATCTCCAATGCAGTCACTTTCCATCTAACCCATACATTAGTCACTGCTCCTAATTTACAACCACAGTTAGAAACATACTAAAACATTCTCAAACATTCTCAAAACAATTTAGTCAATATACATCAGTCCCTCCTCTGGATCAATAATCACACTGATGTTCCACAAAACTAAAAACAAATTGACTAAACAAGAAAGAGAGAAAACAAAAATGTTAATAGCTGCACATCACCCATGGATGCGACCAACATTAAAAGTCTGAATACATTGTAAATCAGAAGGAGAAGAAACAACCTCATGGTTAACCAGAACTATCATCCAGTGACTCTAACAACCTCCTTGTCGGAGGACACTTAGAAATCATGTTTCTGGAGCCTCCCCCAGCCTAATCTATTTGAGTGGCTCCCATTCAAAAGCAACTCTCTCTCATTGTATCTGAATCATAACTACAACATGTTAGCAATGATCCCACCCAAATTCAGAATGACAGTCCTCTGTGCTTACTTTGAGACTATGACTCAAATTCCTGCTTCTTAAGCTTAGCACATCATTCCGGTTAGAATGTACATTCGTAAACGGAACCTTCTATTGTCGTTTATAACTCTTCACATTACAACCTCCCTTAGTCCCTGGCTTCCTGTCGCAAGTGGCCTAGTAATGAAAGATCAGTATCACAATGTATCCTTAGTCTAAACAGTTCGTAGTGAATAGACCCCCTTTCCCCTTGTCTGTCCTGCTCCCGGCACATATCATTCCAGCGTGTCTATTTCAGATGTTGTTCACAGGTCAACTTCCCAACGGACACAGATAGAAGTGTTAAAAGTCACACCTCTCTCTTCAGCCGATTAGGCCGACTAATAACTAATCAACTTAGATTACAACTATTTATAATTTCCTAAGGAAATAATAACATTTCAAAGTAATGGTACACTTTGAATAGAGACTGGTGTCTCTCAGTCATTTTATAATTAAATCCCACCTCTTACTGTCATTTCCAGTGAGATTGATCAAATCAAATCAAATCAAATCAAATTTTATTTGTCACATACACATGGTTAGCAGATGTTAATGCGAGTGTAGCGAAATGCTTGTGCTTCTAGTTCCGACAATGCAGTAATAACGAGCAAGTAATCTAACTAACAATTCCCCAAAAAAACTACTGTCTTATACACAGTGTAAGGGGATAAAGAATATGTACATAAGGATATATGAATGAGTGATGGTACAGAGCAGCATAGGCAAGATACAGTAGATGATATCGAGTACAGTATATACATATGAGATAAGTATGTAAACCAAGTGGCATAGTTAAAGTGGCTAGTGATACATGTATTACATAAGGATGCAGTCGATGATATAGAGTACAGTATCAACGTATGCATATGAGATGAACAATGTAGGGTAAGTAACATTATATAAGGTAGCATTGTTTAAAGTGGCTAGTGATATATTTACATAATTTCCCATCAATTCCCATGATTAAAGTGGCTGGAGTAGAGTCAGTGTCATTGACAGTGTGTTGGCAGTAGCCACTCAATGTTAGTGGTGGCTGTTTAACAGTCTGATGGCCTTGAGATAGAAGCTGTTTTTCAGTCTCTCGGTCCCAGCTTTGATGCACCTGTACTGACCTCGCCTTCTGGATGACAGCGGGGTGAACAGGCAGTGGCTCGGGTGGTTGATGTCCTTGATGATCTTTATGGCCTTCCTGTAGCATCGGGTGGTGTAGGTGTCCTGGAGGGCAGGTAGTTTGCCCCCGGTGATGCGTTGTGCAGACCTCACTACCCTCTGGAGAGCCTTACGGTTGAGGGCGGTGCAGTTGCCATACCAGGCGGTGATACAGCCCGCCAGGATGCTCTCGATTGTGCATCTGTAGAAGTTTGTGAGTGCTTTTGGTGACAAGCCGAATTTCTTCAGCCTCCTGAGGTTGAAGAGGCGCTGCTGCGCCTTCCTCACGATGCTGTCTGTGTGAGTGGACCAATTCAGTTTGTCTGTGATGTGTATGCCGAGGAACTTAAAACTTGCTACCCTCTCCACTACTGTTCCATCGATGTGGATGGGGGTGTTCCCTCTGCTGTTTCCTGAAGTCCACAATCATCTCCTTAGTTTTGTTGACGTTGAGTGTGAGGTTATTTTCCTGACACCACACTCCGAGGGCCCTCACCTCTTCCCTGTAGGCCGTCTCGTCGTTGTTGGTAATCAAGCCTACCACTGTTGTGTCGTCCGCAAACTTGATGATTGAGTTGAGGCGTGCATGGCCACGCAGTCGTGGGTGAACAGGGAGTACAGGAGGGGGCTCAGAACGCACCCTTGTGGGGCCCCAGTGTTGAGGATCAGCGGGGAGGAGATGTTGTTGCCTACCCTCACCACCTGGGGGCGGCCCGTCAGGAAGTCCAGTACCCAGTTGCACAGGGCGGGGTCGAGACCCAGGGTCTCGAGCTTGATGACGAGCTTGGAGGGTACTATGGTGTTGAATGCCGAGCTGTAGTCGATGAACAGCATTCTCACATAGGTATTCCTCTTGTCCAGATGGGTTAGGGCAGTGTGCAGTGTGGTTGAGATTGCATCGTCTGTGGACCTATTTGGGCGGTAAGCAAATTGGAGTGGGTCAAGGGTGTCAGGTAGGGTGGAGGTGATATGGTCCTTGACTAGTCTCTCAAAGCACTTCATGATGACGGATGTGAGTGCTACGGGGCGGTAGTCGTTTAGCTCAGTTACCTTAGCTTTCTTGGGAACAGGAACAATGGTGGCCCTCTTGAAGCATGTGGGAACAGCAGACTGGTATAGGGATTGGTTGAATATGTCCGTAAACACACCGGCCAGCTGGTCTGCGCATGCTCTGAGGGCGCGGCTGGGGATGACGTCTGGGCCTGCAGCCTTGCGAGGGTTAACACGTTTAAATGTCTTACTCACTTCGGCTGCAGTGAAGGAGAGACCGCATGATTCCGTTGCAGGCCGTGTCAGTGGCACTGTATTGTCCTCAAAGCGGGCAAAAAACTTATTTAGTCTGCCTGGGAGCAAGACATCCTGGTCCGTGACTGGGCTGGGTTTCTTCCTGTAGTCCGTGATTGACTGTAGACCCTGCCACATACCTCTTGTGTCTGAGCCGTTGAATTGAGATTCTACTTTGTCTCTGTACTGGCGCTTAGCTTGTTTGATAGCCTTGCGGAGGGAATAGCTGCACTGTTTGTATTCAGTCATGTTACCAGACACCTTGCCCTGATTAAAAGCAGTGGTTCGTGCCTTCAGTTTCACACGAATGCTGCCATCAATCCACGGTTTCTGGTTAGGGAATGTTTTAATCGTTGCTATGGGAACGACATCTTCAACGCACGTTCTAATGAACTCGCACACCGTATCAGCGTATTCGTCAATGTTGTTGTCTGACGCAATACGAAACATCTCCCAGTCCACGTGATGGAAGCAGTCTTGGAGTGTGGAGTCAGCTTGGTCGGACCAGCGTTGGACAGACCTCAGCGTGGGAGCTTCTTGTTTTAGTTTCTGTCTGTAGGCAGGGATCAACAAAATGGAGTCGTGGTCAGCTTTTCCGAAAGGGGGCGGGGCAGGGCCTTATATGCGTCGCGGAAGTTAGAGTAACAATGATCCAGGGTCTTTCCACCCCTGGTTGCGCAATCAACATGCTGATAAAATTTAGGGAGTCTTGTTTTCAGATTAGCCTTGTTAAAATCCCCAGCTACAATGAATGCAGCCTCCGGATAAATCGTTTCCAGTTTGCAGAGAGTTAAATAAAGTTCGTTCAGACCCATCGATGTGTCTGCTTGGGGGGATATATACGGCTGTGATTATAATCGAAGAGAATTCTCTTGGTAGATAATGCGGTCTACATTTGATTGTGAGGAATTCTAAATCAGGTGAACAGAAGGATTTGAGTTCCTGTATGTTTCCTTCATCACACCATGTCACGTTGGCCATAAGGCATACGCCCCCGCCCGTCTTCTTACCAGAGAGATGTTTGTTTCTGTCGGCGCGATGCGTGGAGAAACCCGCTGGCTGCACCGCTTCGGATTGCGTCTCTCCAGTGAGCCATGTTTCCGTGAAGCAGAGAACGTTACAGTCTCTGATGTCCCTCTGGAATGCTACCCTTGCTCGGATTTCATCAACCTTGTTGTCAAGAGACTGGACATTGGCAAGAAGAATGCTGGGGAGTGGTGCACGATGTGCCCGTCTCCGGAGTCTGACCAGAAGACCGCTTCGTTTCCCTCTTTTTCTGAGTCGTTTTTTTTTTTTGGTCGCTGCATGTGATCCACTCGGTTACACTGGTTGTAAGGCAGAACTCAGGATCCGCATCGCGAAAAACATATTCTTGGTCGTACTGATGGTGAGTTGACGCTGATCTTATATTCAGTAGTTCTTGTCGGCTGTATGTAAAGAAACCTAAGATGACCTGGGGTACTAGTGTAAGAAATAACACGTAAAAAAACAAAAAACTGCATAGTTTCCTAGGAACGCGAAGCGAGGCGGCCATCTCTGTCGGCGCCGGAAGTCAAGCCAGGCCTCACTGAAATCAGGCCTCACTGAAAAAGGCAGTATACATGGCATTCGACACCATTCAAATATTTCCTCTCCCCGTCCGTTCCCTGACCTTTGGAAACCATTTAAATACCTATCAAAGCATTTCCATACTTCTGCACACCCAATATAAAACTGAATTGAAAAAACCCCATCCAAAATAAATCCCACACTCCTGTGTCACCACTGCTATCGCATACATTGTGTGTGTGTGTGCTGGTGTGTGTGTGTGGTAAACCATTTGGAAAAAAACAAAAATGGCCAGGCTTTACCTTGCTTAATTTAGCTTGTACTACCCTTGACAAAATTCACACCCATATGGTATTATATATGTCTCTCTATTCCATAACTATGTACATATATCCTGGTATAGTTAATAGGCCAATGTCCAATCAACATATGTAATAGCTGTTTCAAATTAGATTGTTCCTGTTAACCATTCTAAATGTAATAGTTTTTCCTGTCACAAATGTAGTCAATTTCTCAGGAGAAGAAATCAATGATATCTGATCCCAGGAATCTAATAAAAAGTTGTTTGAGACATGGTCAACAACAGTTGAAGTTGAACGTTTACATAAACCTTAGCCAAATACATTTAAACTCAGTTTCACAATTCCTGACATTTAATCATAGTAAGAATTCCCTGTCTTAGCTTCATTTAGGATCATAGCTTTATTTTAAGAATGTGAAATGTCAGAGAATGATTTATTTCAGCTTTTATTTTATCACATTCCCAGTGGATCAGAAGTTTACATACACTCAAGTAGTATTTGGTAGCATTGTCTTTAAATGGTTTAACTTGGGTCAAACGTTTCGAGTAGCCTTCCATAAGCTTCCCACAATAAGTTGGGTGAATTTTGGCCCATTCCTCCTGACAGAGCTGGGGTAACTGAGTCAGGTTTGTAGGCCTCCTTGCTTGCACACGCATTCTCAGTTCTGCCCCCAAATCTTCTATAGGATTGAGGTCAGGTCTTTGTGATGGCCACTCCAATACCTTGACTTTGTTGTCCTTAAGCCATTTTGCCAAAACTTTGGAAGTATGCTTGGGGTCATTGTCCATTTGGAAGAACCATTGCAACCAAGCTTTAACTTCCTGGCTGATGTCTTGTGATGTTGCTTCAATATATCCACATCATTTTCCTACCTCATGATGCCATCTATTTTGTGAAATGCACCAGTCCCTCCTGCAGCAAAGCACCCCCACAACATGATGCTGCCACCCCCATGCTTCACGGTTGGGATGGTATTCTTCAGCTTGCAAGCATCCCCATTTTTCCTCCAAACATAATGATGGTCTATTTTTGTTTCATCAGAACAGAGGACATTTCTCCAAAAAGTACGATATTTGTCCCCATGTGCAGTTGCAAACCATAGTCTGGCTTTTTTTTATAGGTTATGTCGATATAGGACTCGTTTTACTGTGGATATAGATACTTTTGTACCTGTTTCCTCCAGCATCTTCACAAGGTCCTTTGCTGTTGTTCTGGGATTGATGTACAATTTCCTCACCAAAGTACATTCATCCCTAGGAGACAGAACACATCTCCTTCCTAAGCGGTGTGACGGCTGCGTGGTCGCATGGTGTTTATACTTGGTAACTATTGTTTGTACAGATGAACGTGGTACCTTCAGGTTTTTGGAAATTGCTCCCAAGGATGAACCAGACTTGTGGATGTCTCCAATTTTTTTTCTGAGGTCATGGCTGATTTCTTTTGATTTTCCCATGATGTCAAGCAGATGCACTGAGTTTGAAGGTAGGCCTTGAAATACATCCACAGTTACACCTCCAATTGACTCAAATGATGTCAATTAGCCAACAGAAGCTTCTAAAGCCATGACATCATTTTCTGGATTTTTCCAAGCTGTTTAAAGGCACAGTCAACTTAGTGTATGTAAACTTCTGACCCACTGGATTTGTGATACAGTGAATCATAAGTGAAATAATCTGTCAGTAAACAATTGTTGGAAAAAATGTCTTGTCATGCACAAAGTAGACGTCCTAACCGACTTGCCAAAACTTTAGTTTATTAACAGGAAATTTGTGGAGTGGTTTAAAAACGAGTTTTAATGACCCCAACCTAAGTGTATGTAAACGTCCGACTTCAACTGTTTGTCTCCCTTAGCACACATCAGATAATACAGTGTTCCATTAAGTGGAATGGACCTCATTTCAAATAAAAATCCCAGAGCCCCTTTCTAGTAATCCTATCAGTTTAACCTGTTGCATTAGTTTAATAAAATACAAAACTGCTGTGTTGAACCTTCAGAAAGTTGGTGCAGTCTTATCAGCTTGATAGTCAATACTTATTTAATTCTTCTTGTATTACTGGACACTGTTCCACGTAATGGAAACAGATAAGGAAACAGATAATAATTTCTTGAATACATTAACTTCCTGCTCAAATTCACTGGTGTTACCTAACTATATAACCAAGCAACGGTAATGTTTCTTCATAGCTTTACTTCAAACGTCCCACTGCCTGCTTGCTTTCAACCGCAGCTAATCTTTTCTACAACCTCAAGGCTCAATGCCTCTACTCATCATATTATTGAAACCTCAGTCTTTCAAATGACTCAAATTTTGCATCATTAGAGTGCTATAATAACACACAAATTATACATTACCATTCACATACTGTCAACACTCATTATGTTTACATAAATTCTCCATTATCAATATCACTATATATTTTTTATCATTAACCCCTGCTTCACACTCATTAATCATCCACCATTCCAAGATTAACCTGTAATGCGCCAAATGTAGAATACATTAATCAATCCAAACAATTCAAATTCGAAATTCATACTTTCCAATTAATTAACTGTTTGTTACCTTCCTTAGTCTACATCTCTTCCCTTAAACTCAGAAAGCTCTCTACAATCTCAACCATAACACCTCTCTTTTCACTAACGTTTATGTTACCAGGGGAATTTTTATTTCAATTATAGTCAAAACAAACCTAATTCTACTTTTACAGGGAGGCCACTTTAACTTCTTTGGGATAGGGGGTGGTATTTTGACGTTCGGATGAAAAGCGTGCCCAAATTAAACCGCCTGCTAGTCAGGCCCAGAAGCTAGGATATGCATGGAATTGGTAGATTTGGATAGAAAACACCTTAAAGTTTGTAAAACTGTTAAAATAATGTCTGTGAATTTAACATACCTTAAATGGCAGGTGAAACCCCAAGGACAAACCCCCCCCAAATCATCCTACCACTGATTTCAATCCCTGGCACTTTTATAATAGGGCAAAATCGTGCCTGGTTGCAGTTCTTAGGGCTTCCACTAGATGTCAACAGTCTTTAGAAAGAGTTTCAGGCTGGTTTTTGGAAACATTTGCCAGAAATTGTAGATTTTCTAGGTGGCACCCATTTTGGCTGTAGTGTTTGGCTGTAAAGCATAATTTCAAAATCTGAGATGACAGGTTGATTAACAAAAGGCTAAGCTGTGTTTCACTATATTTCACTTGTGATTTCATGAATATGAATATTTTCTAGTAATATTTTTTGACCGTTGTGCTATGCTAATAAGTGTAATTGATGACAATTCTCCCGGATCCGGGATGGGTAGTTCCAAGATTAAGCTTCTGATTCTGGTTTTATGTGATTGTGCCAAGTCATAATTGCCTCCCTAAATTATTTATTTGATTTGAATTCTCCGTTAACAGGGTAATGTTGCCCAACATTATCCAGTTTACTCTTTCATATTCGAGCCGAATTGATAGAATTTCATGCGCTTCTTTCAGCGACTCCAGGATTTTATTAAAATTATTGCGCCTGTTTCTAGATTTTTATTTTGTTTTTTGAGTATAGTCTTACTTCAAATGTTCCAATTTCAATATACTGTATATTCTTCCACCTTTCAATACAGTATGCAATTTTCAATGGCCTTACCGGGCAATCGCTGATGTCGTCTTGACATTTATTACTAAGTTACTATAATGTTCATGTATTTTACAATGTATCCTAACTGTTCTTCTGTTCTGATCTTCTAGTATCATATTCCTTCAATGGGTACATTTAATTCAGCGCACTATCCACTGATTTATTTTCCGGTCTGAACAGTCCTCTATTCATCTATTTATAGAGCGGTAACTACAGATTTAATTTCCTGTCCGAGCAGACCTCTATCAATCAATTTGTATGGTGGTATTCATGCTTATGACTATCTGTCTAAGCAGTCCCTTTATCAAACACCTGCTTATACAGCACTTTCCTGATTCTCCTCCTTGACACAGAAAAACAATATTACACAGGATGTTTACCCATCCAAGCTGACCTTATCGATTTCAGGATTTCTATTTAATTTTATTCGACCATGCAGATGGACAGTTACCACCTCAAACTAGATTGAACAGAACAGTCAACAGGGCAGACAGATAACCTGAACGAGACTGACCACCAACCCCAGCTGAGCGACTGAGTGAGCCGGACAAATTGAATGACCCGCCGACATGGACCGATTGAAACAGACAAATGGGCTGCGTACGCGCGCAACTAGGTCTAATCAAACATATCCGGCCAAACGAAATCAGACGACACAGTCACAACTCAGACAGACTGAACAAACTGGTCAGATGAACCGCCCAAACAAATCAAAGGAATAACCCCACTCAACTGAGTCATCCAAGACAGATGAAGCACATACCTCTCCCTCTGCAATTGGCCACACACCAATTACTATACTATATATTCACGAATGCAACCCTCAAAAGCTTTAGTATTCCCCTAATATTTTGCATTTTATTGAACTCAAAAGCTCCCAATATTTCTTTGGTTCGTCAAATTTGGAGACCCACTCAGTGACCTACCGCTGAAACAGGTTCCTAGACTGGACCTCACAAGAACTCTAGTACTATAGGTAAGCACTCAGCTTACCATATTACAAGTAGCTACTTGTGTTTTGTGCAGTCCATCCAGGAAGCCCATCCACAGCTGCAGATTTTCACCATCTCTGGTCCCTTTTCGCCACTCCTGGCAAGCTCGCCATTTATGTCGTGGAAAAATTCAGTCAATCCTATTTCACAAAATCCGGAGCCTTATTCTACATTGTAGAATAATAGTGAAGACATCAAAACTATGATATAACACATGGAATCATGTAGTAACCATGTTAAACAAATTAACATTTATTTTTGAGGACTTTCTCTTGTGGTGGGAGGAACTCATGAAGAATTAGAATGTTTTAGGCTATTATTTGGGGAGAGAAATATGATGATGCATCTAGTGATGACAACTCGTTGAAAGTATTTTTGGGGTAGTTGAAAAACTATGTAGAATAGAGTGACTCCTGGCTGTCTCCAGTTGCACCTGCTGTCTCAACCTCTGAATGCTCGGCTATGAAAAGCCAACTGAGATTTACTCCTGTTGCACCCTCAACATCCACAATGATTATTATTTGACCCTGCTGGTCATCTAAGAATGTTTGAACATCTTGAAGAACAATCTGGCCTTAAAACATCTTGATGCACCCATCCCGTTAGCGGGATCATTTTCATCAACCACCGCTGAATTGCAGAGCGCCAAATTCAAATTAAATGACTAAAAATATAAAATTTTCAGGAAATCACAAGTGCAATATAGCAAAACACAGCTTAACTTGTTGGTAATGCACCTGGCGTGTCAGATTTCAATAAAGTTTTTCGGCGAAAGCATACCAAGCGTTTATGTAAGCACATCTCTCTCAGTAGACAAAATATTACAAACAGCTAGCAGCCAGGTAGATTGGTCACGAAAGTCAGAAAAGCAATAAATTAAATCGCTTACCTTTGATGATCTTCGGATGTTTGCACTCACAAGACTCCCAGTTACACAATAAATGTTCCTTTTGTTCCATAAAGATTATTTTATATCCAAAATACCTCCATTTGGTTGACGCGTTATGTTCAGAAATCCACAGGCTCGAGCGGTCACGACATCACAGACGTAAATTCCAAATAGTATCCGTAAGGTTCGTAGAAACATTTCAAACATTTTTTATAATCAATCCTCAAGTTGTTTTTACAATGTATAATCGATAATATATCAACTGGAAATATAGCTTCTTCAATAGTAGAGAGAGAGAAAATGGCTGCACCAAGCTGATGCGCATACAAAACACTGCTGGCACCCAGCCATACAATGACGCGATGTGATCTTTCTCGCTCATTTTTCAAAATAAAAGCCTGAAACCATGTCTAAAGACTGTTCACACCATGGGGAAGCCATAGGAAAAGGAATCTGGTTGATATCCCTTTAAATGGAGCGAAGGCAGGCTAGGGAACATGGAGCTTTCAAAATAGAAGCCTCTTCCTGGTTTGATTTTCCTCAGGTTTTTGCCTGCAATATCAGTTCTGCTATACTCACAGACAATATTTTGCTTTAGAAACTTTAGAGTGTTTTCTATCATAATCTGACAATTATATGCATATTCTAGATTCTGGGCCTGAGAAATAGGCAGTTTAATATGGGTACGTTTTTCATCCAAACATCAAAATACTGCCACCTACACTCAAGGGGTTAATGGCGATGTACTCTTATAATCTCCACCCGGCACAGCAAGAAGTGGACTGGCCACCCTTCACAACCTGGTTCCTCTCTAGGTTTCTTCTTAGGTTCCTGCCTTTCTACATCTGCATTGCTCGCTGTTTGGGGCTTTTGGCCGGGTTTCTGTATAGCACTTTGTGACATCTGCTCATGTATAAAGGGCTTTACAAAGGAATTTGCTTGATTGATTGAATAGGTTTGTATGTAGACCTACTGATAACTAGCCAAATTCAAATACAGAAATACTCATTATAAAAAGTCAGAAAACAAAACATATTTTACATAGGTTTAAAGATTAACTTCTTGTGAATCCAACCACGGTGTACACCTGTTGTATTCGGCGCACGTGACAAATAAACTTTGATTTGATTTTGGGAATACAAATGTTTGTTTAACATTTTGTCCTGAATACAACGTGTTATATTTGGGGCAAATCCAAAACCACACATTAGGGAGTACTACACTTCATATTTTCAAGCATAGGCTGCATCAAGTTATGGGCATGGTTGTAATAGTTAAGGACTCTGGAGTTTTTCAGGTTGAAACAATTAAGTGAACGGAGCTGAGCACAGGCACAATCCTAGAGGGAAACGTGGTTCAGTCTGCTTTCCACCAGATACTGGGAGACTATTTAACCTTTCAGCAGGACAATAACCTAAAACACAAAGCCAAACCTACACTGGAGTTATCAGGAATAAAGGTAAGTGCAGACTGTGTGAAGTAACAATGTTTATTGTAACCATAGGGGCAGGCAAACGACAGGTCAATGCATGCATTGCATTGACTTTTAAATTCGGACAAAACAGAGATGCTTGTTTAGGTCCCAAGAAACAAAGAGATCTTCTGTTGAATCTGACAATTAATCGTAATGGTTGTACAGTCGTCTCAAATAAAACTGTGAAGGACCTCGGCGTTACTCTGGACCCTGATCTCTCTTTTGACGAACGTATCAAGACTGTTTCAAGGACAGCTTTTTTCCATCTACGTAAACATTGCAAAAATCAGAAACTTTCTGTCCAAAAATTATGCAGAAAAATGTATCCATGCTTTTGTAACTTCTAGGTTAGACTACTGCAATGCTCTACTTTCCGGCTACTGTGATAAAGCACTAAATAAACTTCAGTTAGTGCTAAATACAGCTGCTAGAATCCTGACTGGAACCAACCAGCCTCCCTACACTGGCTTCCAATCAGGCAAGGGCTGATTTCAAGGTTTTACTGCTAACCTACAAAGCATTACATGGGATTGCTCCTACCTATCTCTCTGATTTGGTCCTGACGTACATACCTACACGTACGCTATCATAGGTACACTCCAACTGTGAGAGAAAAATCCAGAAAATCACAAAGTATGATTTTTAAGTAATTCATTTGCATTTTATTGCATGACATAAGTATTTGATCACCTACCAACCAGTAAGAATTCTGGCTCTCGCAGACCTGTTAGTTTTTCTTTAATTAAGAAGCCCTCCTGTTCTCCACTCATTACCTGTATTAACTGCACCGGTTTGAACTCATTACCTGTATAAAAGACACCTGTCCACACACTCAATCAAACAGACTCCAACCTCTCCACAATGTCCAAGACCAGAGAGCTTGTGTAAGGACATCAGGGATAAATTGTAGACCTGCACAAGGCTGGGATGGGCTACAGGACAATAGGCAAGCAGCTTGGTGAGAAGGCAACAACTGTTGGCGCAATTATTAGAAAATGTTCAAGATGACGGTCAATCACCCTCGGTCTGGGGCTCCATGCAAGATCTCACCTCGTGGGGCATCAATGATCATGAGGAAGGTGAGGGATCAGCCCAGAACTACATGGCAGGACCTGTTCAATGACCTGAAGAGAGCTGGGACCACAGTCTCAAAGAAAACCATTAGTAACACACTACGTCATCATGGATTAAAATCCTGCAGGGCACGCAAGGTCCCCCTGGTCAAGCCAGCGCATGTCCAGGCCCGTCTGAAGTTTGCCAATGACCATCTGGATGATCCAGAGGAGGAATGGGAGAAGGTCATGTGGTCTGATGAGACAAAAATATAGCTTTTTGGTCTAAACTCCACTCGCCGTGTTTGGAGGAAGAAGAAGGATGAGTACAACCCCAAGAACAACATCCCAACCGTGAAGCACGGAGGTGGAAACATCATTCTTTGGGGATGCTTTTCTGCAAAGGGGACAGGACAACTGCACCATATTGAGGGGAGGATGGATGGGGCCATGTATTGCGAGATCTTGGCCAACAACCTCCTTCCCTCAGTAAGAGCATTGAAGATGGGTCGTGGCTGGGTCTTCCAGCATGACAACGACCCGAAACACAAAGCCAGGGCAACTAAGGAGTGGCTCCGTAAGAAGCATCGCAAGGTCCTGGAGTGGCCTTGCCAGTCTCCAGACCTGAACCCAATAGAAAATCTTTGGAGGGAGCTGAAAGTCCGTGTTGCCCAGCGACAGCCCCGAAACCTGAAGGATCTGGAGAAGGTCTGTATGGAGGAGTGGGCCAAAATCCCTGCTGCAGTGTGTGCAAACCTGGTCAAGAACTACAGGTAACGTATGATCTCTGTAATTGCAAACCAAGGTTTCTGTACCAAATATTAAGTTCTGCTTTTCTGATGTATGAAATACTTATGTCATGCAATAAAATGCAAATTAATTACTTAAAAATCATACAATGTGATTTTCTGAATTACAGACCTCTACATGCTTTGTAAGTAGGAAAACCTGCAAAATCGGCAGTGTATCAAATACTTGTTCTCCCCACTGTACATTGTACATTGTCAGTAGAAAGGCCTTACTGAAGAACTCAGAAACATTTAACAGGATGCCACCTTTCCAACAAGTCAGTTTGTCAAATATATTCCCTGCTAGAGCTGCCCTGGTCAACTTAAGTGCTGTTATTGCGAAGTGGAAATGTCTGGGAGCAACAATGGCTCAGCCAAGAACTGGTAGGCACACAAGCTCACAGAACTGGACCGTCGAGTACTGTAGGGTATAGCTCATAAAACATTGTCACAGGCTCTAACGAGTCCCAAACTGCCTCTGGAAGCAATGTCAGCACAAGAACTCTTTGTTGGAAGCTTCATGTGGGTTTCCATTGCCGAGCAGCCACACACAAGCCTAAGATCACCATGCGCAATGCCAAGCGTCGGCTGGAGTGGTGTAAAGCTCGCTGCCATTGGACTCTGGAGCAGTGGAAATTACAGACCTCTACATGCTTTGTAAGTAGGAAAACCTGCAAAATGGGCAGTGTATCAAATACTTGTTCTCCCCACTTTTATGTCTATGGAGATTGGATGGCTGTATGCTCAATTTTATACACCTGTCAGCAATAGGTGTGGCTGGAATAGCCTTATCCACTAAGTTGGACACTAAGGTGTCCACATACTTTGGTTCATATACTGTATGTCAAAGATTCAGAACGGGACGGTTGCTTCGCAAGTCCCATTAACTAGATGTTAATTGTACGTAAAGTACAATTGATTGAACTTGCTTTAACTCTTCAAGTATTTCTGTGGTTGAGGTAGAAGTAAAACTTTTAAAGCAAGCAGTTTCCTAGTATGTATGGTTTTGAAAAATGTTATGGTTGGGATAGTGTCTGCAGTAGTAATGGTGGTGACTGGTTATAGTTGAAAAAGTAGCTAGATCAATAGTTAGAATAGCCTGAACATATGAAAGTTGGTTTGGTGTACTTGCTTGAACGGTTCCAGTGTTACTTTTTGTTGAGTTATATTACGCTAATTTATATAGTTGTAGTTGATAGAAAAAGTTGTAAAGAATTTGAATTTAGGAAAGCATGAACCTGTGAAAGTTGGTTTGGTTTCTCTAGCTTGAACAGATCAAGAGTTACAATTATTGTTGGTAGGTATTACATGCTAATTTATTTACATTTAAATAGTTATCATTTATAGCGCAGACCAGAGCTAGTGCGAGCGAGAGCTAGCTAGCTACTCCCAGGACCAGAGCTAGTGCAGACCAGAGCAGTAGTTTTGGTCAGAAGTTGTGTTGCTGTGGTCATTAGTTGTGGTGGTCAGTAGTTGTGTGGTTGTGGTCAGTAGTTTTGATGTTGTAAGTAGTTGTGATCCGTAGGGTCAGATAGTTGTGGTGAGTAGTTTTAAGCTTATGGTCAGTAGTGGTGTGGTTGCGATCCTTAGTTGCATGGTTCAGTGGTTGTGGTCAGTAGTTGCTTAGTAGTGGTCAGTAGTTTTGGTAAGTGGGCTGGTGATTCAGTAGTTGTGGTCAGTAGTTGTGTGGTTATGGTCAGTTGTTTTGTAGTCGGTAGTTGTGGTGCAGTGGTTGTGGTCAGTAATTGTGGTCAGTAGTTGTGTGGTTGTGGTCAGTAGTTGTGTAGTTGTGGTCAGTCGTTTTGTGGTTGTGGTCAGTAATTGTGGTCAGTAGTTGTGTGGTTGTGGTCAGTAATTGTGGTCAGTAGTTGTGTGGTTGTGGTCAGTAGTTGTGTATTTGTGGTCAGTCATTTTGTGGTTGTGGTCAGTAATTGTGGTCAGTAGTTGTGGCCAGGTGGTTGTGGTCAGTAGTTATGGTAATTATATGTGTGGCCTGTAGCTGTGTGGTTACGGTCAGAAGTTGTGTGGTTGTGGTCAGTAGCTGTTACTAGATGTAGTCAGACGTTGTGTGGTTGTGGTCTGTAGTTGTGTGGTTCAGTTGTTGTGTGGCCAATATTTGTTTGTGGTTTGTAATTGTGATCAGTAGTTGTGGCCAGGTAGTTGTGGTCAGTGGTTTTGGTGGTCAGTAGATAAGGTGATTAGAAGTGTGGCCAGTAGGTGTGTGGTCAGATCTTGTGTGGTTGTGGTCAGTGGTTGTGGTCACTAGATGTGGTCAACAGTTGTGTGGTTCTGGTCAGAAGTTGAGTGGTCAGTAGTGTAGTCAAAAGTTGTGGTTTTGGCCAGTAGATGTGTGGTTATGGACAGAAGTTCTGTGGTTGTGGTCAGTCATTTTGGTCAGTAGTTGTGTTTTTGTGATCTGTAGCGATCAGTAGTTTTGTGGTCGGTAGTTGTGGTTCAGTAGTTGTGGTCACTAATTGTGTGGTCATTGGTCGTGTGGTTGAGGTCAATAGTTGTGCAGTTGTGGTCAGCAGTTGTGGTTAGTAGTTGAGTGGTCAATAGTTGTGTGGTTGTGGTCAGTAGTTTTGTAGTCAGTAGTTAAAGGCAGGCATAGGCTACTGACAATGAACACAATTGCATTTTATTGATGTCAATTTGAATGTACAGAGATACCGTGACGAGATCCTGAGGCCCGTTGTTGTGCCATTCATCCACCACCATCACCTCATGTTTTAGCATGATACTGCACGGCGTCATGTTGCAAGGATCTGTACACAATTCCTAGAAGCTGAAAATTTCCCAGTTCTTCCATGGCCTGCATACTTATCAGACATGTCACGCACTGAGTATGTTTGGGATGCTCTCAAACAACGTGTTTGACAACGTGCTCTAGTTCCTGCCAATATCCAGCAACTTCACACAGCCATTGAAGGAGAGTGGGACAACATTCCACAATTAACAGCCTGATCAACTCTATGCAAAGGAGGTGTGTCTCACTGCATGAGGCTAATTGTGGTTACACCAGATTAGGGCTGTGGCAGTCAGGAAATTTCATCTGCTGGTGATTCTCAAGCAAGTAACTGTTGGTCTCACGGTAATTGACTGTTAATTAACATAAACACATTTAGCATCTCCTGGCATATAGCCTACAAGCCACTGATGCAGACCTTTGGAACATCTATATTTTAAAAAGTACAATACATCCATTATTTATTTTAGACAGGTCTAAAGAAACATCATAGTAAGAAAATGTAGTCTATTTCAGAAGAACAGAATAGCATCCTCTGAGTTGTCCTTATGTTTGTTCCTGATCTGGTATGCCTTATGGCTGTGGGCTATGCTAGTTCATTTAGCAGACAACATTTGCTTAAAATTCTGTGGCATTATTTTATTGTATGAAGAATACAAAAAGCACAAAGCTGAATAAAATCGAAAGGATATTTTCTCCAAAAGATTTGAGGGAGTGCGGACATGAGGCTATTCTGTGTTGAGTGTTTAACAAAGAAATGGGTAGTCCTATATTATTAATGTAACTTTAGTTGTTCTACAAACATTGGGCTATATATTTTTATTTCTAATAAATTGTAAGGCTGCATGATGCGACTCTAATGACGATTTGAAAAAAGGTCACTTGATGAAAGGCATGTTTTTATTTTGCGCCGGCTATACACACTTTGTCAGTCTCTCATTCCCAATTTGAGAAGCACTTGATAATGCTTTGGATTTCCTGGCAGCATCAGCTTTTTATTGTGGCCATAATGCACCCCCCCCTCCCCAAAAAAGATAATGCCTTTTGCAGCACTTCTCACTCATACAGCTCTCTATCAGGTGATTAGGTATTTCTCACAGGTGAAGACGGACACACCGTTGGTGCAACTGCACGTGTACTTATTGAAAATATTGGAAGAACTGTCCACATGTACTTTTCATCAGCCATCAAGATGTGTAGGCCTAACAAACAGCAAAAGCACTAGCCTATGTCAATCTACTATTTCTCATAATACGAAAGTTGACCTACTATATTCTGTGCAATAAATACATATTCCAAACTTGGTTTGGGATAGTTTTGGAATGCGATAGATTGCAAATGAATACAACCACTAGCATCCCCCAAAAAATGTTTACCCATTGAGGCTGATGCAACGGATCAGAATGTTTAGTTTAAAATGTTGATAAACTAGGCTATTTCTTCACATTATAAGCGCAGTAATGCGCACATGGCAGTAGGCTATGAATGCGAATGTTCCATTAGTGGGAACACCCTTATCAAAAGTGACCACAAATGCATGTAATGCCATTATTATAAAGATGCATTTTTATGGTGAAAATTATATTTCCCAAACTTGAAACGCACGCGCTGCTTATGTATACCAGGTAGCCTCTACACCCCTTATGAAGCAGATTATTGTGCTTAATTTTGAGAAGTTATTTGATACAAACTTTATGAAAACATATAGGCCTATGGTCGAGGCTACATGAGGTGTGCAACTATGATTAGAAAAAGGTTTTTATTAAAGTCCTTGTTTCTTGCCTTAAACTGGGTAAGTGATAATATATCATTCACATGTGATAAGCTAATATTGTATCCCATCAGTTTCTTGATTTAATCTTGCCTTTACATACAGTTGAAGTTGGAAGTTATAACATACACTTAAGGGTAGAGTCATTAAAACTAGTTTTTCAACCACTCCACAAATTTCTTGTTAATAAAATGATAGTTTTGGCAAGTCGGTTAGGACATCTACTTTGTGCATGACAAGACATTTTTCCAACATTTGTTTACAGACAGATTATTTCACTTATAATTCACTGTAGCACAATTCCAGTGGGTCGGATGTTTATAAACACTAGGTTGACTGAGCTTTTAAACAGCTTGGAAAATTCCAGAAAATGATGTCATGCTTTAGAAGTGTCACGGTTCATGAATCCACTGCCTCTCTCTCTCTCTCTCTCTCTCTCTCTCTCTCTCTCCCGTGTTTGTGTGGGCGTGGTTCCCAATCTCGGCCTGATTGTCTGTGCCAGCTGGAATCACTTATCTTCCCTTTATATGTTCTGTAACCAGTGTTTCTTGTTGTCAGATCGTTGTTACTTCTCTGAGGTTGTGTCGTGTGTCCGTGCTCATCTCTCACCGCCCTTGTGTGGATTATCTGCTGTGCTTCCTCCTACCCATCCGGACACACTCCCCTGGATTTCTCAGCACGCTATCATCGGAAGATGCGCCCTAGTCCCTGGGTCGGATTCCGTCTGAGTACAGTCTGTCTGTCCTGTTGCTGCTGTAAACTGTATTCATTAAACCATCGTTGCTTGCATCTTGCATCCGCCTCTGTATTGTCACAGAACGATCTGACCAGACCATGGATGCAGCGAGTTCAACGAGTCTGACCGAATTCATTTCCCGCAGTATCACGAGAATGGATCAACAAGAGGAGAACATCTCCAGCACAGGTCGGGCAGTACAAGCCCTTGTGACGCAGGCATCCCAGCTGACCCAACAATTACAACATCTGAGGGGTCTCGATGCGCCACCTACACCGGCAGTTCAACCCGCCCCGCCAGAGCCGGATTCCCAGCTAGAGCCACGGCTACCGACACCAGAGGGTTATTCAGGTGATCCTGACTATTGCAGAGCTTTTCTTACGAGATGTTCCATGCAATTCTCGTTGCAGCCACGGACCTTCAACCGTGAACAGTCTAAGGTAGCATTCGTACTCACACTGCTATCAGGCAAAGCGGCTCTTTCGGGAACGGCGGTGTCGGCGAACCAGGACCCATGCTGCACCTCTTTCCAGACACTCTCCGAGGAGATGAGAAGGGTCTTCGATCGGGCCGTGGCGGGTAGGGAGGCGGCCAGACTACTCGCTGACCTTCGCCAAGGAGCCGTTCAGTATCGGAATAGTCCATCCAATTCCGCACTCTGGCCGCAGAGTGTCAGTGGAATGAGGAGGCGCAGTGGGACATGTTCCTGCATGGGCTGGAGGACCGGATCCAGAAGGAGATTTATGTTCTGGACCTTCCCAGGAATTTAAATGGACTAGTGGAACTAGCCTTGAGGGTCGACGCTCGTCTGAGTCGTATTGGCCGCCGAGCATGCCCTAACAGACCGTATAACGACACGGAGGGTGGCATGCCAGCGGCGGGAACACGGCCAGTTCAGCCTCCGCTCACGAACCCATGCAGCTGGGGAGAGCTCGCCTCTCCCGGGAAGAGAGGGAGAGGCGGAGATCCCAAGGACTCTGTCTCTATTGTGGTAGAGCGGGCCACTTTATCCACTCCTGCCCGGTAAAAGATCAGGCCCGGTAGTAAGCATGAGGCTACTATCGGGTGGTGTCACCACAGAGAAGACCTCATCATCTACTCTCCTCCCGGTAAGACTAAGATGGGCCACCCACACGCACGACACCCAAGCCTTACTGGACTCAGGAGCAGAGGGTAATTTCATGGACTTCAAGCTCGCTCACAAACTCCAGATTCCTATCACCTCACTCTCGCACAAGATATCCGTCAACGCTCTCAATGGTCAAGAACTCCCCAACATTTCTCACACCACTGAACCTATCACACTCATCACTTCTGGCAATCACACTGAGACACTATCATTTCTACTCATGGACTCACCCCTTGCACCATTAGTTCTCGGCCACCCTTGGCTCACCCAACACAACCCCAGAGTTGACTGGGGTCATAACTCTATATCCATGTGGAGTAACAAGTGCCTTGAGTCCTGTTTGGTGTCTGCTTGTTCGTCTGTGTCTGATTCTGTGTTTCTAGAGGAGGCAGTGGAGTTGTCTAACGTGCCCGTTGAATACCTCGACCTGAAGGAGGTGTTCAGTAAGTCCCGTGCAGCTTCTCTTCCTCCGCATCGTCCCTATGACTGTGCAATAGAATTATTGCCAGGTGAGTCTCCGCCTAAAGGCAAGTTATATTCACTCTCTGTTCCTGAGAGGGAGGCTATGGAGAGATACATCTCTGATTCTCTGGCATCTGGATTCATTCGTCCTTCCTCTTCTCCAGCGGGGCGGGGTTCTTCTTTGTGGGGAAGAAGGACGGTTCTCTGCGTCCTTGCATTGATTACCGTGGGTTGAATAACATCACAGTGAAGAATACCTATCCCTTACCGTTGATGTCCTCAGCCTTTGAAAGGTTACAGGGAGCATCCGTGTTCACTAAGTTGGATTTACGGAATGCATATCATTTGGTTCGCATAAGGGGGGGGGACGAATGGAAGACCGCGTTTAACACCCCCAGAGGGCACTTCGAATATTTGGTCATGCCTTTTGGGCTATCCAACTCCCCAGCGGTTTTCCAGGCACTCGTCAATGACGTGCTGAGAGATATGATTGATCAGTTAATATATGTTTACCTGGATGACATACTGATTTTTTCTTCTTCTCTCCAGGAACACGTTCAGCACGTCAGATGAGTACTTCAGAGGTTGTTGGAGAATGGACTTTTTGTCAAGGCGGAGAAATGCATTTTTCATGCACAATCCGTTCCATTCCTAGGTTACATCGTCTCGACTGAAGGTATTCGCATGGATCCTGACAAGGTTAAGGCTGTGGTGGATTGGCCAAGCCCAGATTCCCGTAAGGCCCTACAGAGGTTTCTGGGAGTCGCCAATTTCTACCGGCGTTTCGTTCGCAACTTTAGCCAGATAGTCGCTCCTCTTACCGCCTTAACCTCCCCCAGAGTGACGTTCAGGTGGTCCGATACAGCCGAGGCTGCATTCGCCAAACTCAAGAGCCGCTTTGTTTCGGCTCCCATCCTCATAGCTCCCGATCCCTCGCGTCAGTTCGTGGTGGAGGTGGACGCTTCAGAGGTGGGGGTAGGTGCGGTACTTTCCCAACGTTCCTCTTCTGACGACAAGATGCACCCTTGCGCGTTCCTTTCCCATCGGTTATCACCTGCGGAACGCAACTACGACATTGGCAACAGAGAGTTGTTGGCAGTGAAGTTAGCACTGGAGGAGTGGCGCCATTGGTTAGAGGGTTCGGGGGTACCTTTTATAGTTTGGACCGATCACAAAAATTTAGACGGTTGTTGTTTTGCCCGTGGTGGACCGGTTCTCGAAGGCGGCTCATTTTATTCCCTTGCCTAAATTACCATCTGCCAAGGAGACAGCGGTAACTGTCGTGGATCACGTCTTTCGCTTACATGGCCTGCCGATGGACGTAGTTTCTGACAGGGGGCCCCAATTTGTGTCCAAGTTTTGGCAAGAGTTTTGTAGGTTACTGGGAGCGAGTGTCAGCCTGTCTTCAGGGTTTCATCCCCAGAGCAACGGTCAAACGGAGAGGGCCAACCAAGATTTGGAGAGAGTGTTGCGATGTTTGGTTTCTAAGAATCCCTCTTCCTGGAGTCAACAACTCTCTATGGTTGAGTACGCTCACAATTCGTTGCCAGTGGCAGCCACGGGTCTCTCTCCGTTTGAGTGTAGTTTAGGTTACCAGCCACCTATCTTTCCCAGTACGGAGTCCGAGGTCACTGTTCCCTCCGCTCACGCTTTCATCCAGAGGTGCCGTCACGCATGGAGCAGAGCCCGTGAGACTCTTCTCCGGGTGGGGGCGCGCACCAAGGCTAAGGCCGATCGCCACCGGTCGAAGCCTCCGGTATACGTCGTTGGCCAAAGAGTGTGGCTTTCTACTAAGAACATTCCACTCCGATCCGTTTCGAACAAGCTTGCCCCCAAATTTATCGGCCCGTTCAAAGTCACCAGGATCATTAGTCCGGTGGCGGTCCGGCTCAAGCTTCCTCCGGCGTATAGGAGAATTCATCCTACCTTTCATGTGTCTAAAATAAAACCTGTGTTTCAGGCACGCATTAACCCGCCGGTCCCGGTTCCCCCGCCGCCACGGCTTGTTGATGGGGAACCCACCTTTTCTGTCAATCGTATTTTGGACTCTAGAAGGAGGGGACGCGGATTCCAGTACCTGGTGGACTGGGAGGGTTACGGCCCGGAGGAGAGAAGTTGGGTACCTGCTAGGGACATTCTGGATCACTCCCTTATCGATGATTTCAATCGACAGGTAAATTCGCCTGGGAACGCCAAGAGGTTCATGAATCCTGTCACGGTTCATGAATCCACTGCCTCTCTCTCTTCTCTCTCTCTCTCTCTCTCTCTCTCTCTCTCCCGTGTTTGTGTGGGCGTGGTTCCCAATCTCGGCCTGATTGTCTGTGCCAGCTGGAATCACTTATCTTCCCTTTATATGTTCTGTAACCAGTGTTTCTTGTTGTCAGATCGTTGTTACTTCTCTGAGGTTGTGTCGTGTGTCCGTGCTCATCTCTCACCGCCCTTGTGTGGATTATCTGCTGTGCTTCCTCCTACCCATCCGGACACACTCCCCTGGATTTCTCAGCACGCTATCATCGGAAGATGCGCCCTAGTCCCCTGGGTCGGATTCCGTCTGACTACAGTCTGTCTGTCCTGTTGCTGCTGTAAACTGTATTCATTAAACCATCGTTGCTTGCATCTTGCATCCGCCTCTGTATTGTCACAAGAAGCTTCTGATGGGCTAATTGACATCATTTGAGTCAATTGGAGGTGTATCTGTGGATGTATTTCAAGGCCTACATTCAAACTCAGTGCCTCTGCTTGACATGACATGGTAAAATCAAAAGAAATCAGCCATGACCCCAGAAAAAAATCGTAGGCCTCCACAAGTCTGGTTCATCCTTGGGAGCAATTTCCAAACGCCTGAAGGTACCACGTTTCATCTGTACAAACAATAGTACGCAAGTATAAACACCATGGGTCCACGCAGCCGTCACACCGCTCAGGATGGAGACGCGTTCTGTCTCCTAGAGATGAACGTACTTTGTTGCGAAAAGTACAAATCAATCCCAGAACAAGAGCAAAGGACCTTGTGTAGATGCTGGAGGAAACCGGTACAAAAGTATCTATAATCCACAGTAAAACGAGACCTATATCGACATAACCTGATCTAGTCCTTGCTCAGCAAGGAAGAAGCCATTGCTCCAAAACCGCCATAAAACCGTCATAAAAAGGCTAGACTACAGTTTGCAATTGCACAAGGGGACAAAGATCTTATTTTTTTGAGAAATATTGTCTGGTCTGATGGAACAAAAATAGAACTGTTTGGCCATAATGACCATTGTTTTGTTTGGAGGAAAAAGGGGGAGGCTTGCAAGCCAAAGAACACCATCCCAACTGTGAAGCACGGGGGTGGCAGCATCATGTCGTGGGGTGTTTTGCTGCATGAGGGACTGGTGCACTTCACAAAATAGATAGCATTGTGAGGAAGGAAAATTATGTGGATATATTGAAGCAACATCTCAAGACATCAGCCAGGAAGATAAAGTTTGGTCGCAAATGGGTCTTCCAAATGGACAATGACCCCAAGCATACTTCCAGAGTTGTGGCAAAATGGCTTAAGGTCAACAAAGTCAAGGTATTGGAGGGGCCATCACAAAGCCCTGACCTCAATCCTATAGAAAATTTGTGGGCAGAACTGAAAACGCGTGTCTGTGAGCAAGGAGGCCTACAAACCTGACTCAGATACACCAGCTCTGTCAGGATGAATGGGCCAAAATTCACCCAACTTATTGAGGGAAGCTTGTGGAAGTCTACTCGAAACGATTGACCCAAGTTAAACAATTTAAAGGCAATGCTGGGAATGTGATGAAAGAAATAAAAGCTGAAATAAATCATTCTCTCTATTATTCTGACATTTCACATTCTTAAAATCAAGTGGTGAAACCTAACTGACCTAAGACAGGGCATTTTTACTTGGATTAAATGTCAGGAATTGTGAAAACCTGAGATTGAATGTATTTGGCTAAGGTGTATTGTAAACCACTGACTTCAACTGCACACAGGCATACAGAGACCCGTTGTCGGCAACCGTCACTCCTGTGTTCCAATGGCACGTTGTTAGCTAATCCAAGGTTATCATTTTAAAAGGCTAATTGATCATTAGAAAACCCTTTTTGCAATTAGGTTAGCACAGCTGAAAACTGTTCTTATTAAGTAAGTCCTTCTTTAGACTAGTGTCACGAGTCCGACCGAGGGTGTTTCCTTTTCCCGGGCTGTCTAATAAAGACAAACTAATTAACCCTACACAGGTGCTACCACTAAACATACAAGGAGGGGGAGGAAAAACAATCAGTGGCAGCTAATAGGCCGGTGACGACGACCGCCGAGCGCCACCCGCCCGGGAAAAGGAAACACCCTCGGTCGGACTCGTGACAGTCCTATTAGATGCCACTGATTGTTTTTCCTCCCCCTCCTTGTATGTTTAGTGGTAGCACCTGTGTAGGGTTAATTAGTTTGTCTTTATTAGACAGCCGGCCCGCCTGGTTGTTGTGCAGGATTATTTCTATGTAACCTTCGGCTCTGTTGTAGAGGTACGTGTTTTGTGCCTGGTCGTGATTTGTTCCATTGTACATTTTGATTCCCTGTGTTTGGGAACGTTATTTTTGTGAGCACCCTGTGGTGTGTTAAGCGCTATTAAAAGAGGCACAGCATTGAACTCTCTGTTCCTGTCTTTGTGTTTTGCACCAGATAGGGCTGTTTAGGGTTTCACACGTTTCTTGTTTTGTTGTATCAGTTGTTCATGTGTAAGTTTACATATTAAATGAACCATGGACACTTACCACGCCGCATATTGGTCCTCTGATCCGTTTCGCCTCTCCTCTTCGGAAGGAGAAATTGCCAAGAAACTGAAGATCTGGTACAATGGTGTGTACTACTCCCTTCACATATTAGGGCAAACTGTGTCTTACCAGAATAGAAAGAGGAGTGGGAGGCTCCGGTGCACAACTGAGCAAGAGAACAAGTACATTAGTGTCTAGTTTGAGAAACAGACACCTCACAAGTCCACAACTGGCAGCTTCATTAAACATAGTACCCACAAAACACCAGCCTCAACGTCACCCATGAAGTGGCAACTCCGGGATGCTGGCCTTCTAGGGAGAGTTCCTCTGTCCAGTGTCTGTTATTTTGCCCATCTTAATCTTTTTTTATTGGCCAGTCTGAGATATGGCTTTTTCTTTGCAACTCTGCCTTTTGGAGAAAATGGCCATTCTTGAACATGGGTGAGAAATTGCTACTAATTTGTAAATAAAGCCAGTTTGTTTTTTAGAATGATTTATTTCTGTTTCTAGAGGGAGAAAAACCAAAAGCTTACCATTACCTCATGGTTCTACTGGTCACAGCCAGCAAACCAGCATCTGCAGCAACACAGTGTCTTAGAATTTGCGCAGTAACTTACTGCCTTCCTGAAGACAAACGATGTATACGAAATGCTTCAGTCTGGTTTTAGACCCCATCATTGCACTGAGACTGCACTTGTGAAGGTGGTAAATGACCTTTTAATGGCGTCAGACCGAGGCTCTGCATCTGTCCTCGTGCTCCTAGACCTTTGTGCTGCTTTTGATACCATTGATCACCACATTCATTTGGAGAGATTGGAAATGAAGCTCACAAAATGAACTTAATTAGGCTACTAAGCCATCATATAATGTCTGATAATATGCCGCAAGGCATGCATGTAGCTACATAATACTATATTATCTGCTATGATCTGATTCCAAAGGTGCTCGTGGATAGCCGCTGCAAGGGAGATGAACGGAACACCATTAAGCACAGCGGGGACTGCACTTCCCAGGGTACGCCAGCTCATGACGTCAGGTACTGGCACGTGCAGAGCTGCGCTGTGGGAAGCCGATGCGCCGACAGAATGACCAGAACCAGAAGCTGTGTATTTCTCCAGTGTTGTAATCTTATCATTCATGCACCCAATATATATTTTAATGTCTAAGACAGCTGAAAGAACCGGGTCGGAAGGTTGACTGGGCCCAGGTGCTGCCTGAGGCTCAGAATTTTTTACTTTCTTCGCGTGCTTGTCGGCATTGGAACACCCAGTTTTCTTAGCTGGAGCCTTACCCTTATCCATTTGCTGACAGTTGTATCAAACTGAGCACACAGCCATGCAATCTCTATAGACAAACATTGGCAGTAGAATGTCCTTACTGAAGAGCTCAGTGACTTTCAACATGGCAATGTCATATAATGCCACCATTCCAACAAGTTAGTTATCCTGCTAGAGTTAAACCGGTCAACTGTACGTGCTGTTATTGTGAAGTGGAAACATCTAGGAGCAACAATGAGTCACAGAAAGCTCACAGAAATTGACTGTCAAGTGCTGAAGAGTGTAGCACGTAAAAATCATCTGTCCTCGGTTGCAACTCTCACAACCGAGTTCCAAACTACCTTTGCAAGCAAAGTCAGCACAGTAACTGATAGTCAGAAGCTTCATGAAATGGGTTTCCATGGCCGAGCAGCTGCACACAAGCCTAAGATCACCATGCGCAATGCCAAGCGTCGGCTATAGTGGTGTAAAGCTTGCCGCCATTGGACTCATGCTTCACCATCTGGCAGTCTGACGGAATAATCTAGGTTTGGCGGATGCCAGGAGAACGCTACCTGCCGCATGTAAAGTTTGGTGGAGGAGGAATAATGGTCTGGGGCTGTTTTTCATGGTTCGGGCTAGGCCCCTTAGTTCCAGTGAAGAGAAATCTTAGCGCTACAGCATACAATGGACAACATCACAGCAATTATTGGTACAATTATAATACCTTACCCATATACATCAATCAAGAATGAGAATAACGGGTTAGTTTATGGCGTGAAGTGTCCTCCTCACTGCAAGCCACTTGGGGCGTTTTAGCCTTTTGCTTCTTAGTGGCACTGACACATGATTTCAGTAGATTTGAAAGGATCCGTTAAAGTAATAGGGTAAAAGGTCGTCCCAGTTTATCCAAAGGCAAGGTGGTTGTTGAGGTGGCTAGGGTTTAGGGACAAGGGGTTGATTAGTAATCAGCATTGTAGGGTACATACTTACATAACTTAAGGCAGTAGTGGCTGGAAGTGGGAGATTACATAACTCATACGATTCTAAACACACAACAATTAACCAAAAAAATCCTTGACTTTTGCAGCCAGTCCTTCTCACTGAGTGCTACATGCTACATCACATGAACTGGTCTTTCTCACAGGCTACAAGTGAATACAGACACATCTCGGACACAACTGCACATGTCCTTATCCAATTTCGAGGTACATATATCTTTCAGCATGACAATGATCCCAAACACACCGCCCGGGCAATGAAGGAGTGGCTTCGTAAGAAGCATTTCAAGGTCCTGGAGTGGCCTAGCCAGTCTCCAGATCTCAACCCCATAGAAAATCTTTGGAGGGAGTTGAAAGTCCGTGTTGCCCAGCAACAGCCCCAAAACATCACTGCTCTAGAGGAGATCTGCATGGAGGAATGGGCCAAAATACCAGCAACAGTGTGTGAAAACCTTGTGAAGACTTACAGAAAACATTTGACCTCTGTCATTGCCAACAAAGGGTATGTAACAAAGTATTGAGATAAACTTTTGTTCTTGACCAAATACTTATTTTCCACCATAATTTGCAAATAAATTGATTAAAAATCCTACAATGTGATTTTCTGGATTTTTTTTCTAATTTTGTCTGTCATAGTTGAAGTTTACCTATGATAATTACAGGCCTCTCTCATCTTTTTAAGTGGGAGAACTTGCACAATTGGTGGCTGACTAAATACTTTTTTGCCCCACTGTATGCTTGGGGTCATTGTCAATTTGGAAGACCCATTTGCGACCAAGCTTTATCTTCCTGACTGGTCTTGAGATGTTGCTTCAATATATCCACATAATTTTATTTCCTCATGATGCCATCTATTTTGTGAAGTGCACCAGTCCCTCATGCAAGCAAAGCACCCCCACGACATGATGCTGCCACCCCCGTGCTTCGCGGTTGGGGTGGTGTTTTTCGGCTTGCAAGCCTCCCACTTTTTCCTCCAAACATAACGATGGTCATTATGGCCAAACAGTTGTATTTTTATTCCATCAGACCAGACAATATTTCTCCAAAAAGTATGATCTTTGTCCCCATTTGCAGTTGCAAACCGTGGTCTGTATTTTATATGGCGGGTTTGGAGCAGTGGCTTCTTCCTTGCTGAGCGACCTTTCAGGTTATGTTGATATAGGTCTCGTTTTAATGTGGATATAGATACTTTTGTACCTGTTTCCTCCAGCATCTTCACGAGGTCCTTTGCTGTTGTTCTGGGATTGATTTGTACTTTTCGCAACAAAGTACATTCATCTCTAGCAGACAGAACACGTCTCCTTCCTAAGCGGTATGATGGCTGCGTGGGCCCATGGTGTTTATACTTGCGCACTATTGTTTGTACAGATGAAAGTGATACCTTCAGGAGTTTTGAAATTACTCCCAAGGATGAACCAGACTTGTGGAGGTATACAATCATTTTTTTTAGGTCTTGGCTGATTTCTTTAATTTTCCCATGATGTAAAGCAGAGGCACTGCATTTGAAGGTAGGCCTTGAAATACATCAACAGGTACACCTCCAATGGACTCAAATTATGTCAATTAGCCTATTAGAAGCTTCTAAAGCCATTACATAATTTTCTGTTTTTTTTTCCAAGCTGTTTAAAGGCACAGTCCAACTTAGTGTATGTAAACTTTTGACCCACTGGAATTGTGATACAGTGAATTATAAGTGAAACAATCTGTCTGTAAATAATTGTTGGAATAATGTCTTGTATCATGCACAACGTAGATGTCCTAACCGACTTGCCAAAACTATTGTTTGTTGATAAGAAATTTGTGGAGTTGTTGAAAAACCTCCAACTTCAACTGTACACAGTTCGCCACTGTGTAGTGTACTGTAGTATACAAAATAAAACCTTGCTCACCAGAATAATGTAAAAAAAATCGATAAACTGTTTACATCAGTAGAGATCTCCCTTTCATTTCTGTGTCTCTCACAGAGAGTTGACGTTTTTGTACCAGGGAGATTTGCCATGCAGTTTCACCAGTTTAAGGAAATTAAAAGCTGTGAAAAAGGTCCATGTTTCTGATAGTATTTTAGTTAGTCTTTGATGCATATTTTATGTGGCTGAAAATGAAGTACTGTCAGCTTTCATGTCCCTGAAAGAAATTGCACATTTAGGCTACAATACAGTCCCTAAACTCAGGTCCGCATTCTCTCAAGATGCTGATAGAAAGAAATCCTATTTTTTCACTCCTGTTTCAGAGACAAAAATAACAATTGGTCTATCATTTTACAGTGAGGAACACTTAATTATGCAGGAGTTAATATTATAATGGGCTACATGTGAGACCTACAGTCAGTGTCCAGACTTCAGTTACTATTCCAACTCTTAGGCTACTCCCCTCTAAAATAATTCCAGCATCCATACAGTGCCATTTACTACATTTAAAGAGACATCACTTACAGAACACCAACAAGTGTTATGAATGACATTCAGTGATTGTCATTCATTAGGCCTCACAAGTCTTGCATCCTGAATTGATGCGTAAAACTGCTGTCCACATGCTTTTCTGTTTCCAACACTCATCTCCGTGTTATCATTGAACACCACCACATTTTGGAGAGTATTCAACAAGTTTTCAAGTCTATTCACACATTTGTATGCGACCGACATGCGGTAATGATAAAAAGTTTAATGGTAATCTATGTTTTAATTCATGTAATACTGGTAAAGTGTACCCTCACTAATTATTCTGCAGTACTCTGTATTGGACCAGCTTACTTTCACACCTGTGTGTATGTCTTTTGATTTCAGAAAATACAAGTAAAGGTGTTATTCAAGTGTGTAAAAAAATGTGTTAGCTAGCCAGTAGCAGCTACAAATGTAACCAGATCTTGATTGACAGCGGTCGTGTGATCTCCGCAGGAAGAGGGGGAGCATGCACACAGAGTATGGAGCTGGAACAGTGCCAAGATAGGGTGAATGAGAAATCACTGCACATGTGTCTGGAACAGCTAAAATAAGTGTTTGTTCATGTAAGGGAAGTGTTTTGTACAAGTTTATTTCATTTATGAGAATGTCCATATTTGTGAAAGAGGTTATTTTTACCGTCAGCAGAACGAGGACTAGTGATAGACAGCATGTCTGATGTACCATGTTTGTCTTGTGATTTCAGAAAAGAAAAGTCGGCGTTCTAAACTTCTATATGCTTGATAGTCATTGTCATAATTCAAGTGTGCATCACACACACACCGCCTAATTTCTTGGGGTAAATCCAGGGATAATTTATAAATGTTGGCACAGCTAACCTAGGCAGCCCCACTGCAATGATATACGGTCTTACTGAGTGCCACAGCTAGTGTTACCATGGTGATCATTTGCCATCCCCCTGCCCCCATCTCACCAATTGAATCTAGTAATCTTGGCTGGAGAGCGATGAGCGGGAGTAAATTATTTATAAATGGCTGATGGAATTATTACTGATCATCATTCACAAACATAAATGCATGATGTGGTCAAATTTGACATTGTACATGCATTAATTTGCTGTTTAAACACACAGGCATATTTCAAGTGCTGGGTTTCTATCTTTCATCGAAGAACACGGAATTCCATTTAGAATCTTAGCATGCAAATCAAATTGTATTGGTCACATAAATGTGTTTATCAGATTTTATTGCAGGTGTAGCGAAATGCTTGCAGTGTATGTATCAAAATGTGTACAGTAGATTTGATTCTAAATCACATTCTTGTGTAATGTCATTGTTGTGGAATTTGTAACCAACCATGGAGGATATTTATATTTTTTATCTACTGTATATACAGTATGGTTCTCCTCTCTTCCCTCCCTGTCCTCCCCTGGCCTTTTGACATGCAGGTTTGGAAACATGGATGCTCCTCACAACACAGGGGTGAGCCCCCCGTGCCACTATCGTAACCGCTACCAACTGGGAGACCAGGGGAACTGAGTGAACCCTGACACACCTCCAGCCTCCATAATAAGCCCTCTCTCTTTACCTCATTCAAATCAAATCAAATCAAATTTTATTTGTCACATACACATGGTTAGCAGATGTTAATGCGAGTGTAGTGAAATGCTTGTGCTTCTAGTTCCGACAATGCAGTAATAACCAACAAGTAATCTAACTAACAATTCCAAAACTACTGTCTTATACAGTGTAAGGGGATAAAGAATATGTACATAAGGATATATGAATGAGTGATGGTACAGAGCAGCATAGGCAAGATACAGTAGATGGTATCGAGTACAGTATATACATATGAGATGAGTATGTAAACAAAGTGGCATAGTTAAAGTGGCTAGTGATACATGTATTACATAAGGATGCAGTCGATGATATAGAGTACAGTATATACGTATGCATATGACATGAATAATGTAGGGTAAGTAATATTATATAAGGTAGCATTGTTTAAAGTGGCTAGTGATATATTTACATCATTTCCCATCAATTCCCATTATTAAAGTGGCTGGAGTTGAGTCAGTGTCAGTGTCAGTGTGTTGGCAGCAGCCACTCAATGTTAGTGGTGGCTGTTTAACAGTCTGATGGCCTTGAGATAGAAGCTGTTTTTCAGTCTCTCGGTCCCAGCTTTGATGCACCTGTACTGACCTCGCCATCTGGATGATAGCGGGGTGAACAGGCAGTGGCTCGGGTGGTTGATGTCCTTGATGATCTTTATGGCCTTCCTGTAACATCGGGTGGTGTAGGTGTCCTGGAGGGCAGGTAGTTTGCCCCCGGTGATGCGTTGTGCAGACCTCACTACCCTCTGGAGAGCCTTACGGTTGTGGGCGGAGCAGTTGCCGTACCAGGCGGTGATACAGCCCGCCAGGATGCTCTCGATTGTGCCTCTGTAGAAGTTTGTGAGTGCTTTTGGTGACAAGCCGAATTTCTTCACCCTCCTGAGGTTGAAGAGGCGCCGCTGCGCCTTCTTCACGATGCTGTCTGTGTGAGTGGACCAATTCAGTTTGTCTGTGATGTGTATGCCGAGGAACTTAAAACTTGCTACCCTCTCCACTACTGTTCCATCGATGTGGATAGGGGGGTGTTCCCTCTGCTGTTTCCTGAAGTCCACAATCATCTCCTTAGTTTTGTTGACGTTGAGTGTGAGGTTATTTTCCTGACACCACACTCCGAGGGCCCTCACCTCCTCCCTGTAGGCCATCTCGTCGTTGTTGGTAATCAAGCCTACCACTGTTGTGTCGTCCGCAAACTTGATGATTGAGTTGGAGGCGTGCGTGGCCACGCAGTCGTGGGTGAACAGGGAGTACAGGAGAGGGCTCAGAACGCACCCTTGTGGGGCCCCAGTGTTGAGGATCAGCGGGGTGGAGATGTTGTTGCCTACCCTCACCACCTGGGGGCGGCCCGTCAGGAAGTCCAGTACCCAGTTGCACAGGGCGGGGTCGAGACCCAGGGTCTCGAGCTTGATGACGAGCTTGGAGTTTCACGCGAATGCTGCCATCAATACACGGTTTCTGGTTAGGGAATGTTTTAATCGTTGCTATGGGAACGACATCTTCAACGCATGTTCTAATGAACTCGCACACCGAATCAGCGTATTCGTCAATATTGTTATCTGACGCAATACGAAACATATCCCAGTCCACGTGATGGAAGCAGTCTTGGAGTGTGGAGTCAGCTTGGTCGGATCAGCGTTGGACAGACCTCAGCGTGGGAGCCTCTTGTTTTAGTTTCTGTCTGTAGGCAGGGATCAAGAAAATGGAGTCGTGGTCAGCTTTTCCGAAAGGAGGGCGGAGCAGGGCCTTATATGCGTCGCGGAAGTTAGAGTAACAATGATCCAAGGTTTTTCCACCCCTGGTTGCGCAATCGATATGCTGATAAAATTTAGTCTTGTTTTCAGATTAGCCTTGTTAAAATCCCCAGCTACAATGAATGCAGCCTCCGGATATATGGATTCCAGTTTGCAAAGAGTCAAATAAAGTTCGTTCAGAGCCATCGATGTGTCTGCTTGGGGGGGGGATATATACGGCTGTGATTATAATCGAAGAGAATTCTATTGGTAGATAATGCGGTCTACATTTGATTGTGAGGAATTCTAAATCAGGTGAACAGAAGGATTTGAGTTCCTGTATGTTTCTTTCATCACACCATGTCTCGTTAGCCATAAGGCATACGCCCCCGCCCCTCTTCTTACCAGAAAGATGTTTGTTTCTGTCGGCGCGATGCGTGGAGAAACCCGCTGGCTGCACCGCCTCCGATAGCGTCTCTCCAGTGAGCCATGTTTCCGTGAAGCAATGAACGTTACAGTCTCTGATGTCCCTCTGGAATGCTACCCTTGCTCGGATTTCATCAACCTTGTTGTCAAGAGACTGGACATTGGCGAGAAGAATGCTAGGGAGTGGAGCACGATGTGCCCGTCTCCGGAGTCTGACCAGAAGGCCGCCTCGTTTCCCTCTTTTTCGGAGTCGTTTTTTTGGGTCGCCGCATAGGATCCATTCCGTTGTCCTGGTTGAAAGGCAGAACACAGGATCCGCGTCGCGAAAAACATATTCTTGGTCGTACTGATGGTGAGTTGACGCTGATCTTATATTCAGTAGTTCTTCTCGACTGTATGTAATGAAACCTAAGATGACCTGGGGTACTAATGTAAGAAATAACACGTAAAAAAACAAAACACTGCATAGTTTCCTAGGAACGCGAAGCGAGGCGGCCATCTCTGTCGGCGCCGGAAGTATGAGTAGGCTCTGAAATAACAGTACAAGATACAGCCTTGATGCAGGCATATCATTCTCTCTCTCTCTCTCTCTCTCTCTCTCTCTCATAAATCTCTTATTCTCTCTGCCTTGCTCTCTCTTCGCCTCTTTCTCTACCTCTCTCGCTCTCTCTCTCTCTCTCTGCCTCTCCCGTAACCCTCGCTCTCGTTCCTTCGCTACCCCTCTGTCTTTCCTTTCTCTCCCATCTCTCCCTCTCTCTCCTTCTTTCTCCCTCTCTCTTTCCTCCCTTCTCTCCCACTTTCCATCCCTTTCCTCTCTATCTGTCCCTGTCCATTAGTGTGACATGTTAGTGGTAATCGCGATGACTGGAGGAGACAGAGGGAACCGCATGGCTGTAATGGGAAACAGCATGGTGCATATGCTGCATGAACACACTAGAACCACCGCCAGAGCTACCATGTGGATGTTAGTGTGTGTATGTGTGTGGTGGCGTTGGCTGAGAGAGAGATTACAATTAAAACCTCCTATTTGACAAATTGGGAAAATTAAGAAAAAAAACACAAAATAAACAAAACTCTTCTACTCTGTCAGAGATACAAAACAGAGACTGATCCTGCCCAAATACAGGTTCTGTGACCACCAATTGGCTATAGAAAAAGGGAGACATTAAAAAAGACATTGCTACACAAAGAGGAGTGTGTGTGTGGTCACTGCACGACAGAGATGCACTTCCTCCTCCTTTGCAAAAATATTCTTCAGCAAGAGAGTCTTTCTTCGAAGAAATTGCTACATTTATTAAACATTTTAAATGATTAAACCCAGAGGTGAAGGAGCAACTATGTATTTGTATACTGTATTTGCCTGCAATAGCCTGAGGGTCATTGAGTAACTAATGAAATATCAATAAGCAGTAACACTTGCTACTATTATTATTATTGCTGATGTTATTGCCGTGATTATTATTTGAAATGGTTGTCATAAGTGTAGTAAGGGGTAATGGAAGTAGTTTAAGGGTGGTAGTGGTAAAAAACAATTACATTATTTACATAATTATTCAGACTTTTTGCTATGAGACTCCAAATTGAGCTCAGGTGCATCCCGTTTCCATTGATCATCCTTGAGATGTTTCTACAACTTGATTGGAGTCCACCTGTGGTAGATTCAATTTATTGAACATTATTTGGAAAAGGCACACACCTGTCTATGTAAGGTCACACAGTTGACAGTGCATGTCAAAGCAAAAACCAAGCCATGAGGTTGAAGGAATTGTCCGTAGAGCTCCAAGACAGGATTGTGTCAAGGTACAGATCTGGGGAAGGGTACCAAAAAATGTCTGCAGCATTGAAGGTCCCCAAGAACACAGTGGCCTCCATCATTCTTAAATGGAAGAAGTTTGGAAGCATAATCACTTTTCCTATAGTGGCCGCCTGGCCAAACTCAGCAATCGGGGGAGAAGGGCCTTGGTCAGGGAGGAGGCCCCGATGATCACTAACAGAGCTCTAGAGTTCTGCTGTGGAGATGGGAGAACCTTCCAGAAGGACAACCATCTCTGCAGGACTCCACCAATCAGGCCTTTTAACGTAGAATGGCCAGATAGAAGCCACTTACCCTCCAGGCCTGAGGACAAACACCTTCCTCTAGACTCAGATTAAAGATATGACAGATTCGATTGGCCAACCATCAATTCACCAACCATCCTCAGTAGCTTTCCATCTAAGTTGTCAATGCCAGGAGGTTTGTCATTATTGATCGATAACAATCATTTTCCCACCTCTCCCACACTAACTTCACAAACTTCTAATTTACAATGCTTTTCTTTCAATATTTGTATTTTTTTATGCATGAAAAAGATGACTCACTGTTCATTGTTGGCATTTCCTGCCTACGTTTGCAAATTAAGTAAGTAATCATTAAAAAAATTGACAACATCAAATGGATTTGTGATGAATAAGCCATCTGATTCGATGAACGATAGAGTTGAATTTGTTTTTCTGGCCATCATTTCATTTAAAGTACCCCCCCCCCAACAAATGCCATCATTCCATGCCATTTATCTTGGCTTCATAATACAGTTTCTTCTTCTTGTTGAGTTTAGTCACATCATTTCTCAATTTGCAGCAAGTCAGGCAGCCAGACTTATTAGCCACTCCTTTTGCTCCGTCACTTTCAACCGTACAGATTTTCAATTCCTCGTCATTCCATGGAGCCTTTAACAGTTCCAACGGTCTGTTTCTCAAACGGTGCTTGTGTATCAATAATTCGAAAAAGCCATTTTATAAATTCATCAAGTGTAGCGTCAGAATCTCCTTTTTAATCACATCAGAGTCACAACAAAATATTTTGTATGATCTCTTATACACTGTTTTAGGCCCAGCTTTTGGAACTTCGGCTTTCCTGGATATGGCCACTATAACGTGTTCACTGTATCCAATGGATACGGATACAGCTTTAGAACAAAGTTCTATAGTATTAGTAAAAATGTGATCAATACATCAATACATGATCTTGTGACTGTTGTATTTGTAAACACCCTGGTAGGTTGATTAATAACCGAAACCAGATTACAGGCACTCGTTACAGTGAAAAGCTTACTCTTGAGTGGACAGCTTGATGAAAACCAGTCAATATTCAGGCCCCCAAGAAAGTAGATCTCTCTGTTTACATCACATACACCATCAAACATTTCACAGGAATTATTTAGATTCTGACTACTAGCACTTGGTGGCATTTGGAAACAACCCAAAACTATAGGCTTTTATAATCTGGAAGGTGAACCTGCAACCACAGCGCTTCAATAACACTTGACATGAGATATTTTCTATGCATTACAGGGATAACGCCTTCCCCATGAACTTTCCTGTCTCTTCTATAAATGATATATCCGTGCATTGCTACTGCTGTATCATCAAAGGAATTACAGTAGCTTAGTGAGTCTCAGAGATGGCTAACATATGAGTGTTATCTGATATTAGCAAGTTATTGATTTCATGAATGTTATTTCTAAGGCTACATATATTAATATGGGCTATTCTCGACCATTTCCTGGGTAGCTTCTCAGAGATAGACATAACATGGAAAAGAACAATCAAAGCAAGAAATATATTATAATTCAGCAGTCCATTAATCAGTTGGTGTGTGTGTGTGTGTGTGTGTGCTGTGGGGTTGACGCTACGAACCCATAGGCTTGGCTCTCTCATCCATTCCGGGCTTTTGGGAGGGAGGCTGGACAATGAGCCTGTCATAGCGGATGTAAGCAATGTCCCCACGCACTCTGGCAGCTTTCAGTCATGAATAACCATGACGAACCCTCCAGATGAAACTTTCATTAGAACCTGTCACCAATGTTTGATTAATATTAATGGTACCTTCCCCCTTTCTCTATCCATCCCTCCTCTGGTTCCCTCACTCCCACTATCTCTCTCCTGCTCTCTCCATCCTCACTCACCCGTCTTTATAACCCTTCCCCTTTCATATCTCTAACCCCCTTTCTTTATCTATAATTTCCCCCAATACCCCACTATTCTTCTCTCTCTTCCCCAGTGTGCATCCTTCCCATCTGTCCTCCATGGGCCCTGGTTCCTTCAGCGTGAACCTTCATTGATTTATCCTAGTATCTCTCCATCCTCTCTCCAACCCCCTCTTTCTCCATCTCTCTCTCTCTCTCTTTCCCATCCCCTCTCCCCTGTCCTCTCTCTCTCTCTCTCTCTTCCATCTCTCCCCCCTCTATATGGAGATGACCACCCTCCTCCTGTCTTTGCACTGTGAGCCATGGTCTCTGTAGCCTAGCGGCCCACAACCATTCATCTTTGTCAGCTGGCATTACCACTGGTGCACACACACACACACAGACGTGCGCACACATGCACCAGTGCGCACACACGCGTGCACGTACACAGACACACTCACAGTGGTCCCCTGGTCTGGCCTGTCATGGGGGTGGGAAGGTCATGATAGCAGGCCCCCTCCAAATCGGACCAATGAATATAGATTACCTCCCTACCACCAGCACAGCACCATCGGGACCGTGAGACCACTACTGGCCCTCAGGGACCACAGGCCTTTTGACTGAAAGTGGCCCCTGTATGTTTGCATGTGTGTGTATTGATAGAGGATCTTAACTTGATAACCCTGTTGAAGGAGAACTTTCCAATTATATATTATCATTCTGAATTTATTCTAAAAACAGACTTTGTTCACTTGCTGTTTGAAGTGAAGAAAGAATACTTTGATAAACTCCACAGCTCATTAGTTGTGGTGAGTTAAGACAATCAGAAATAGTATCAGACATCCCCAAATGGGCACATTTATATGCCAACATTTGCGTTCAGGCCAGGTAGACTAGTCCTACTTCTATATGTGTAATCAGGTGTGCACCCTTACTCAACATTGATAGGAGCATTTCAAACAAAAGACGATGGATAAATTGACAGAACTCGTAAATGAAATTAAATGAACAAAAACTTGTTACTCACAAGTGTAGCATAGGTTAAGGGTTCTGCAAAACACATGTTCACTCTGACAATGAGAACAGTAAATTAATGTAATAATAATATATTGAATGCATTAACAGAAAGTCCCGTAACCAAATAAACATTGCAGATTAGAAATGATGTGGATTAACGGACATTTTTTTAAAATGTTTTCAATACAGACCCCTTTTGTCATATAGTATTCCATATAAGGCACCCAGACCTTATGAAAGTTGCACAGTATACCCTTCATCTTGTAATAAATCACATCTAGTGATACACAACTTGACATTTCTGCCATCCATTGTGACATTGTGGGATGATAAACAACCTCTCAATTAACGCCAATGCATTTCTTAGCTGCTGTAAATGCTATGGTTACACAGTTCTTCTGATAACAGCCTCCAGTATCAACATTTCCAAGCAAAAACAGGTATTTTGGTTGTCTACACCTGTCTAAAAATGTGGGCACAATCAGAATGTGGTCACGATCAGGAGAAAGTTAGAACCAGGTGTAAACGGGGCTGGTGAGTCCACACATTTTTGTATGTGACCCCAGTTGGAATTGAATCCACCACTCTGGTGATGCTAGTGCCATGCTATTACTAACTTAGCCACACATGACCACTATAATACATAGTCACAATACAATACCTTAAAGTACAATACATGATTACAATACAGGTGGAAGGTGTATGTCATTGCATGGATGCCTATGTCAGGATTGTTTTAGCAATGCCAAAAGGTTTTTCCCCAAGTGCATGACAATGATGTCATTGACTGCGATGCCTATAAGAATCTATGGCCAAATACTCAAGACAGGCTTGATGCAAACTAGTGCCTGCTAAAATGTATGTTTCTTTCAATAATTTAACTTGTTTAATTTGATTACTGTACACCAACATGTATGTTGTAAATACATCATAACAATATACAGTTGAAGTAGGAAGTTTACATACACTTAGGTTGGAGTCGTTAAAACTTGTTTTTAAACCACTCCATGAATTTCTTGTTAACAAACTATAGTTTTGGTAAGTCGGTTAGGAGATCTACTTTGTGCATGACGAAAGTAATTTTTCCAACAATTGTTTACAGAAAGATTATTTATCTTATAATTCACTGTATCACAATTACAGTGGGTCAGAAGTTTACATACACTAAGTTGACTGTGCCTTTAAACAGCTTATGTCATGGCTTTAGAAGCTTCTGATAGGCTAACTGACATCATTTGAGTCAATTGGAGGTGTACCTTTGGATGTATTTCAAGGCCTACCTTCAAACTCAGTGCCTCTGCTTGACATCATGGGAAAATCAAAAGAAATCAGCCATGACCTCACAAATTTTTTTCGCTACCTCCACAAGTCTGGTTCATCCTTGAGAACAATTTCCAAACTCCTGAAGGTATCACGTTCATCTGTACAAACAATAGTACACAAGTATAACACCATGGGACCATGCAGCCATCATACCGCTCAGGAAGGAGACGCGTTCTGTCTCCTAGAGATGAACGTACTTTGTTGCGAAAAGTACACATCAATCCCAGAACAACAGTAAAGTGTGTGACGATGCTGGAGGAAACTGGAGGAAACAGGTGCAAAAGTATCTATAATCCACAGTAAAATGAGTCCTATATCAACATAACCTGGAATGCCGCTCAGCAAGGAAGAAGCCACTGCTCCAAAACCGCCATAAAAAAGCAAGACTACGGTTTGCAACTGCACATGGGGACAAAGATCGCACTTTTTGGAGAAATATTGTCTGGTCTGATGGAACAAAAATGGAACTGTTTGGCCATAATGACCATTGTTTTGTTTGGAGGAAAAAGGGGGAGGCTTGCAAGCCGAAGAACACCATCCCAACTGTGAAGCACGGGGGTGGCAGCATCATGTCGTGGGGTGCTTTTCTGCATGAGGGACTGGTGCACTTCACAAAATAGATGGCTTCATGAGGAAAGAAAAGTGATTTGGATATATTGAAGCAACATCTCAAGACATCAGTCAGGAACTTAAAGCTTGGTCGCAAATGGGTCTTCCAAATGGACAATGACCCCAGGCATACTTCCAAAGTTGTGGCAAAATGGCTTAAAACCTGTTGTGACTAGGTGGCAGTTTTTTCATGTAAAGTTTTTTCAAGTAAACGGGATATTTTGTCAGGACAAGATGCTAGAATATGCATATAATTGAGAGCTTAGGATAGAAAACCCTCTAAAGTTTCCAAAACTGTAAAAATATTGTCTGTGAGTATAACAGAACTGATATTGCAGGCGAAAGCATGAGAAAAATCCAATCCGGAAGTGACTCATGTTTTGAAAGCTCTGCGTTCCAATGCCTCCCTATTGAGCAGTGAATGGGCTATCAACCAGATTACTTTTTCTACGTATTCCCCAAGGTGTCTACAGAATTGTGACGTAGTTTTACGCCTTTATGTTGAAGAATACCCGTTAGCGGCTACATTGTGTAAGTGGTCACCTGATGGCTCTCAGAGTGATTCTTGCGTAAAATACAGAGGTAGCCATTTTTCCAATCAGTCCTACTGAAAAAACAATTGTCCCGGTGGATATATTATCGAATAGATATTTGAAAAACACCTTGAGGATTGATTATAAACAACGTTTGCCATGTTTCTATCGATATTATGGAGCTAATTTGGAATATTTTTTGGCGTTGTCGTGACCACAATTTCCGGTCGATTTCTCAGCCAAACGTGAAGAAAAAAACAGAGCTATTTCGCCTACAAAAATATTATTTTGGGAAAAAAGGAACATTGGCTATCTAACTGGGAGTCTCGTGAGTGAAAACATCCGAAGCTCATCAAAGGTAAATGATTTAATTTGATTGCTTTTCTGATTCGTGACCAAGTTACCTGCTGCTAGCTGGACATAATGCTATGCTAGGCTATCGATAAACTTACACAAATGCTTGTCTTGCTTTGGCTGTAAAGCATATTTTGAAAATCTGAGATGACAGGGTGATTAACAAAAGGCTAAGCTGTGTCTCAATATATTTCACTTGTGATTTTCATGAATAGGAATATTTTCTAGTAATATTTATGTCCGTTGCGTTATGCTAATTAGTGTCAGTCGATGATTACGCTCCCGGATCCGGGATGGGGTGTCACTAGAGGTTTTAAGGTCAACAAAGTCAAGGTATTGGAGTGGCCATCACAAGCCCTGATCTCAATCCTATAGAACATTTGTGGGCAGATCTGAAAAAGCATGTGCGAGAAAGGAGGCCTACCAACCCGACTCAGTTACACCAGCTCTGTCAGGAGGAATGGGCCAAAATTCTCCCAACTTATTGTGGGAAGCTTGTGGAAGGCTACTCAAAACGTTTGACCCAAGTTAAACAATTTAAAGGCAATGCTACCAAATACTAATTGAGTGTATGTTAATAACTTCTGACCCACTGGGAATGAGATGAAAGAAATACAAGCTGAAATAAATAATTCTCTCAGGGAATTTTTACTAGGATTAAATGTCAGGAATTGTGAAAAACTGAGTTTAAATGTATTTGGCTAAGGTGTATGTAAAAACGTCCGACTTCAACTGTATATATTCTTTGTATCAATAAGTGTGAAACATTTCTTCAATGATCGCAATTTTGATCACACATGGGATGGAAATTATGGAAATGTTATGTGACATATTTTATAGTTCAATTTTGATGGGAAACAGTGTAATGTACCGTACAGTAGCATATTACATTCAAAGAGCAATTTAGAAGATAAAAAAATCTTGAATTATTTTCTATTGGATTAACAGGTTGTTAAAACAACTAAATTGAGAAGATATCAATATGTTGTGGTTTGGTGATTAAATCTATGTCCTTATGGTATTTCACATCAAACGTGGATCAATGGTTGTGTGGTGAAATATGTCTCCAAACAAAATGAATGTACATTAAAATGTTTTGAATATAAGACTTGCTGCATTGCAAGTGTTACAAGATTAGAGTTTTGTACTACGTTTTGAAAATGCACCATGCACATACCTGTGAAAATATCAGAAAGGTGATTGTGTGCGATGTGGCTGCATTGGGCCTTTAAACGTTACATTCTAAACCCACTGGATTTATTCCTGTGTGTGTGTGTGTGTGTGTGCGTGTGCGTGTGTGAAAAGCAGCTGTTGTCATAACAAACCTCACCACTTTAGATGCACAGAATGCAACAGGACCTAAAGGCCCAGCGAAGTCCAAAACTAGATTTCCCTGTGATGTATACATCTTTCCACATATTGGTTGGAATAATACAGTGAAATTTTAAAAAATTATGATAATGCTGTTTTAGTGTATGAGCTGTTTGAAAAGACTGACATTTCAGTCTGTCTTTGGCGGGATGGAGTTTTGGCCTGCCTGGTAACATAAGGCCTAGATTCAATCAGAAGTGTTAACGGGCGATAGCCAACACTCGCATAGCTGATGTTTTGGTGGTGTCGGAGTGGTAACTGCGCTGGAGCTGTCAAATCAGTGAGCAGCTGCTCTTGATCATTGTTCCAAAGCCACACCCGTCCCACTCATGTTAGGAGTTCAGAATGAGAAAGTGGAGGCTATTTAGAAATAATGATGCTCAAATGTATAATCTATCAGTTTAATTGAGGTGCAGATTACATCTCATATTCCAGTGTTCAAACAAGGCTGCATGGGATTTCTCTTAATGTGACTCCGTACAGCCAATGGCAATGGCTACTTTAGGTATTTGTGGATTTGACAGCTCTAACGCAGTTCCACCCCCGACACCGCCAAAGCAACCACTATGCGGATGTCAAGCGAATCTGATTGAATAGAGCCCTAAATTAATAGACCAATAACAAATAGAGTTTCAAATATATCTGCCAATAACAGCTAGTTTTGGGGTTACATATTTCTCCCATTAGGTTTGTCCAATTAGGCCACTGGCTCAGACCACTCCCGGATAGAAAAATTATTTGCTAAGAACATTTTCTTTTTTTGACCATTTTCATTGAAAACAATCACTGTAAGGTGCTTAATTGTTACCCAGAAATGATTGGGACTTTAGCCGTTACATTCTAAACCCAACTAGATTTATTCATACCTGACCCATTGCACTACTGGAAGGCAGAAATGGACTGGCCATAGGGGAGTTCTGGCTGGTCCAACTTTAGCTCAGTGGGCCTTTCTAAATTGCAGGTTTATCCCGGGTTTTGAGCAGAATTATATTTATGATGATGATACAGATATTATGATGATACAAATGGGCCATTGCGGGGGCTTTGAGGAAATAATGGCCCGGGGGAAGTTTTTGACAATGATTCTCCTGTTAAATAACATCAGTAGATACATACATTCATATGTAAACATACAGTGCCTTGCGAAAGTATTCGGCCCCCTTGAACTTTGCGACCTTTTGCCACATTTCAGGCTTCAAACATAAATATATAAAACTGTATTTTTTTGTGAAGAATCAACAACAAGTGGGACACAATCATGAAGTGGAACGACATTTATTGGATATTTCAAACTTTTTTAAGAAATCAAAAACTGAAAAATTGGGCGTGCAAAATTATTCAGCCCCTTTACTTTCAGTGCAGCAAACTCTCTCCAGAAGTTCAGTGAGGATCTCTGAATGATCCAATGTTGACCTAAATGACTAATGATGATAAATACAATCCACCTGTGTGTAATCAAGTCTCCGTATAAATGCACCTGCACTGTGATAGTCTCAGAGGTCCGTTAAAAGCGCAGAGAGCATCATGAAGAACAAGGAACACACCAGGCAGGTCCGAGATACTGTTGTGAAGAAGTTTAAAGCCGGATTTGGATACAAAAAGATTTCCCAAGCTTTAAACATCCCAAGGAGCACTGTGCAAGCGATAATATTGAAATGGAAGGAGTATCAGACCACTGCAAATCTACCAAGACCTGGCCGTCCCTCTAAACTTTCAGCTCATACAAGGAGAAGACTGATCAGAGATGCAGCCAAGAGGCCCATGATCACTCTGGATGAACTGCAGAGATCTACAGCTGAGGTGGGAGACTCTGTCCATAGGACAACAATCAGTCGTATATTGCACAAATCTGGCCTTTATGGAAGAGTGGCAAGAAGAAAGTCATTTCTTAAAGATATCCATAAAAAGTGTCGTTTAAAGTTTGCCACAAGCCACCTGGGAGACACACCAAACATGTGGAAGAAGGTGCTCTGGTCAGATGAAACCAAAATTGAACTTTTTGGCAACAATGCAAAACGTTATGTTTGGCGTAAAAGCAACACAGCTCATCACCCTGAATACACCATCCCCACTGTCAAACATGGTGGTGGCAGCATCATGGTTTGGGCCTGCTTTTCTTCAGCATGGACAGGGAAGATGGTTAAAATTGATGGGAAGATGGATGGAGCCAAATACAGGACCATTCTGGAAGAAAACCTGATGGAGTCTTCAAAAGACCTGAGACTGGGATGGAGATTTGTCTTCCAACAAGACAATGATCCAAAACATAAAGCAAAATCTACAATGGAATGGTTCAAAAATAAACATATCCAGGTGTTAGAATGGCCAAGTCAAAGTCCAGACCTGAATCCAATCGAGAATCTGTGGAAAGACCTGAAAACTGCTGTTCACAAATGCTCTCCATCCAACCTCACTGAGCTCGAGCTGTTTTGCAAGGAGGAATGGGAAAAACTGTCAGTCTCTCGATGTGCAAAACTGATAGAGACATACCCCAAGCGACTTACAGCTGTAATCGCAGCAAAAGGTGGCGCTACAAAGTATTAACTTAAGGGGGCTGAATAATTTTGCACACCCAATTTTTCAGTTTTTGATTTGTTAAAAAAGTTTGAAATATCCAATAAATGTCGTTGCACTTCATGATTGTGTCCCACTTGTTGTTGATTCTTCACAAAAAATACAGTTTTATATCTTTATGTTTGAAGCCTGAAATGTGGCAAAAGGTCGCAAAGTTCAAGGGGGCCGAATACTTTCGCAAGGCACTGTATACATTTACATATATACTACTATCTTACGCCAACACACAGTTTCATTAAGAAAAATGCATACATGTTTTTTAAGGGTGTTTAAGTGTTAGATTGCACGTTAGAAATGTTAAGGTATTTTCCAATTCACACATGCAGCGTTTACCTTGAATGTAGTTTTCGCTAACGCAGGAACATTGCCTTTAAATTTCAATCACGCTGTAATGCTGAATTTACACGATACAGATTGAACAGAGTCCATAGTCTAGCTGTTATAGTATGCATAGGGCTGTACATACAGTGCCTTCAGAAAGTATTCACACCCCTTTAAAACCTCTCTAGGGTACGTGGGACGGTAGCGTCCCACCTGACTAACATCCAGTGAAATTGCAGAGCGCCAAATTCAAAAACAGAAATACTGATTATAAAAATTCAGAAAACATACAAGTGTTATACATAGGTTTAAAGATTAACTTCTTGTGAATCAACCTCAGATTTCAAAAAGGCTTTACGGCGAAAGCATACAATGCGTTTATTTGAGAACATCGCCCAGCAGTCAAATCATTACAAACAGTAACCAGCCAAGTAGAAGAGTTACACAAGTCAGAAATAGAGATATAATGAATCACTTACCTTTGATGATTTTCATATGGTTGCACTCAGAAGACATTAATTTACTCAATAAATGTTTGTTTTGTTCGATAAAGTCTCTCTTTATATCCAAAAACCTCCATTTTGTTTGCGTGTTTTCTTCAATAATCCACAGGCTCAAATGCAGTCACAACAGGCAGACAAAAAAAATCCAAATTTTATCGGTAAAGTTCATAGAAACATGTCAAACGATGTTTATATTCAATCCTCAGGTTGTTTTTAGCCTAAAAATAATCAATAATATTTCAACCGGACAATAACGTTGTCAATATAAAAGGTAAACAAGAAAGGCGCGCTCTCGGGATTGCGCATGAAAAAGCTCTGTGACACGGCAGGGTCCAGTCATTCAGACTGGTCTTACTCCCTAATTTTTCAGAATACAAGCCTGAAACAATTTCTAAAGACTGTTGATATCTAGTGGAAGGCATAGGAACTGCAATCAAACTGCAAATCCTACTTCCTGGATTGATCTTTCTCAGGTTTTCGCCTGCCAAATCAGTTCTGTTATACTCACAGACATTATTTTAACAGTTCTGGAAACTTTAGAGTGTTTTCTATCCAAATTATATGCAAATCCTAGCTTCTGGGCCTGAGTAGCAGGCAGTTTACTTTGGGCACGCTTTTCATCCGGAGGTGAAAATAGTGCCCCCTACCCTAGAGAAGCTTTTTCCACATTTTGCTTTTTACAGCCTGAATTTAAAATTGATTACATTTAGATTTTGTGTCACTGGCCTACACCCCCATGATGTCAAAGTGGAATTATGTTTTAGACATTTTTACAAACGAATTAAAGCTGAAATGTCTTCAGTCAATAAGTTTTGAACCCCTTTGTTATGGCAAACCTAAATAAGTTCAGGAGAAAATATGTGCTTAACAAGTCACATAATTAGTTACATGGACAAACTGTGTGCAATACAAGTGTTTAACATGATTTTTTAATGACTACCTCATCTCTGTACCCCACATATAGAATTATCTGTAAGGTCCCTGAGTCGAGCAGTGAAATTCAAACACAGATTCAACCACAAAGACCAGGGAGGCTTTCCAATGCCTCTCAAAGAAGGGCACCTATTGACAGATGGGTAAAAAAGAAAGCAGACATTGAATATTCCTTTGAGCATGGTGAAGTTCTAATTACACTTTGGATGGTGTTACAATACACCCAGTCACTACAATGATACAGGCCAGAGAGGAAGGAAACCGCTCAGGGATTTCACCATGAGGCCAATGAGCACAGGCAAAATTATATAGGAAAGTCTATTTCAGTCTGCTTTCCAACAGACACTGGGAGACATTCAGCAGGACAATAACCTGAAACACAAGGCCGAATATACACTGTAGTTGCTTACCAAGATGACATTGAATGTTCTTGCGTGGCCTAGTTACAATTATGACTTAAATCGGCTTGATAATCTATTGCAAGACTTGAAAATGATCAACAACCAGCTTGACAGAGCTTGAAGATTTCTAAAAAGAATAATGTGCAAATATTGTACACTCCAGGTGTGTAAAGCTCGTAGAGACTTACCCAGAAAGACTCACAGCTGTAATCGCTGCCAAAGTTGATTCTAACATGTATTAACTCAGGTAGTTGAATACTTATATAATCAAAATATAGTATTGTTTTTAAATGTTTTTTTAATACAAATGTTAGATTTTATTATCACACTTTGACATGAAAGTATTTTGTGTAGATCATTGACAAAAACAATACAATGTGGAAACAGTTAAGGGGTGTGAATACTTTCTTAAGGCACTGTACAGCATGTGTATGTGTGCTGTTGCCCTCTGTACATACCAAGGGGATAATCACTGATAATCAGGATCAAGTGCCTGGGCACTGGGGTGGGTGAGTGTGTGGTTGGGTGTGCATGTGTGGTGTGCTCAGAACAACCTCAGTTCGTCGGGGCATGGACTCGGGGGGGGTTCGGTTCCTAATTGTTGGTATACTCAGTGTATCTGCTCACATGCAGCCCTGGTCAGTTGTGTGTGAGGGTAATCTGGGCTGCAGGTTACCCAGGTAGCCCTAAGGCCAGTACATTCACAGAAGAGTGATTTACCGTCCTGCATAGAAAACAAAAGAGGGAAAGGGCAAATTTGCAGGGTATATTTATTTAAATTAATAGGGGAGAGACCTAATGGTGAGTAGGGATTTTGGGGATATAGGGAGAGCAGGAGGAAAAGAGAAAAGGCATATAATGTAGATGTTATAGAAGGAGATGGAGGACGTGGAAAGAAGAATATGCTTGTGGTGAATGAGAAAGTGGGAGACAGGAAGACAAGAGAAGGAAAAGTGTGGTGGATTGTCACTCCTAAGCCTGAAGACTAGGATCACTTGTAGATGATGTTGTTTCCATGTTAGTTGCAAGTGACCCAGTTGGTTTAAGCATATTGCTATTGATTGGGTTACGCCACCACAGGGACGAATCATGAGCTGGGTTAGACCTGGGATAAGATGAAGAGGGATTACAGCAGTGGTCAACAACACTAGTCCCTGAGAGGTACAGTACAGGGTGGGTAGGCTTTAACTCCAGCCCAGTGCTAACACAGTGGACCAACTCCGGTTCTCAAGGAATCAATGCTCGCTAGTTTTCCTTTCCTTGTCTTCTAATCAGATACTGATTAATTGATCACCTAGGGAACCAGATGTGATCAACTGACTGATCAGTTCAGCATTTAGGACAAACCGTCAGGGTTTCTCCATGAATCGCACAGTATCTAATGAAAGTAAATAAGATTGGAGCAGAAGGCTAGTGTGTATGATTAGAGGGGTGGTCGCCAGCCCTGCTCCTGGAGCGATACAGGGAGGGCAGGCTTTTATTCCAACCCAGCACAAACAAGCCTCATCACACATCTCCAGATTCTTGAGAGTGTGTCTGGGATTGTACTGGGAGCCCAGTGGGCCGTGTGTAGTTCCTGGTCACGTTTATTGACATTATCTCTGTCTAATCCTCTTTATCTCCTTCTAGAGTTAGCACTGCACATTTCATGCACTGGGTAGACATGCTGCACTTAGACACAGATCTAGCATCAGTTTAACCTCCTAAAGTCTATGCTTAACAATGGAGGGAAAAATACTAAACTGACCTTAGATCAGAGTATTGTGACGAATTCACCCTATTTCTGCTGGGTTAGTGAAGTGTGAGTTCGATTGTGGATTTAAGGCAGGGGTGTATAGTTCAGTGCTGATGATTTTCATCTTTGTCTTTTAGCTGGGGACAGATTTTTACCAGGAAACCAGGTGTGTGCACTCTCGTCAGCCAATGAGAATAATCTCAAGGACTGTGGAATTTGAGGACTATACAATGCATCCTTACGGTGGTAGGTAATGTGTGTAAAGGGTCAATGCTCCTGTGTAACAGTGGACAGAGCCTAAACTGTCTGGAGGCAGAAGCTGCCCTTTTAAAACCTCTTAGGGCTAGGTGGCAGTGTTTGGATGTTCGGATAAATGACGTGCCCAAAGTAAACTGCCTGTTACTCAGGCCCATATGCTAGGATATGCATATAATTGGTAAAATTGGATGGAAAACACTCTGACGTTTCTAAAACTGTTAAAATAATGTCTGTGAGTATAACAGAACTGATATGGCAGGTGAAAACCTGAGGAAAATCCACCCGGAAATGTATTTTTTGAGGTCACAGTCCATTTCAATGCTTGTCTATGGGATATTCAAATAATATTCGAATAGCTCCCAGATTGCAGTTCCTATGGCTTCCACTAGATGTCATTCCTTAGAAAGGATTTCAGGCTTGTTTTTTGAAAAATGAGTTAGTAGCTGTAGTTTTTCAAGGTGGCTCTCATTTGGACTGTAGTCTTGTGGCACGCGTGGATGAGGGTGCACACTTCGTTATTTATCTCCGGTATTGAACATACTACATTCTGTCTTAAATTTGATCGTTTATTTACATATTAGGCTACCCGAGGATTGATTAGAAATGTTGTTTGACTTGTTTGGACAAAGTTTACCGATAACTTTTGGGATTGCTTTGTCTGCATGTTGAACGAGTGGAATGGGTGGATTACTGAATCAAACGCACCAACTAAACTGACTTTTTTGGGATATATAGAAGGACTTTATTGAACAAAAAGACCACTTGTTGTGTAGCTGGGACCCTTGGGATTGCAAACAGAGGAAAATCTTCAAAGGTAAGTTATTTATTTTATCGCTATTTCTGATTTCTGTGACGCCTCTGCTGGTTTGGAAAATGTTTTTAATGCTGGTGTATGAGGGGCACTGTCCTCAGATAATCGCATGGTATGCTTTCGCCGTAAAGCCTTCTTGAAATCTGACAAAGCGGTTAGATTAACAAGAAATTATGCTTTTAAACGATGTCAGACATGAATGTTTAATATTCTGATTTTGTCATTTGAATTTGGCACACTCCAGCTTCACCGGATGTTGTCCCTTCATCGGGATCTGTGCGCTAAGAGGGTCCTTAACAAGTCCATGTCTCTCTTGAAAAATTTATTTTTATTTCAAAGAGACTAATCTAGTTCAATGAAGGTTAAATACAAAAACACAGATCTAGGATCAGACCACTCTGTGTAGAGTAAAGCAGTTGAAAATGTTCTGAACCAGAATCGATGGTTAAAATGGAAACTTCTGCCTACTTGCTAAGGCTAATGGCTTTCCGTTGTAGACTCTTTTTAGGTAGATGATTGAATTAGAACTCCGGCGACAGGTAGCCTAGTGCAGCAGTAGGTAGCCTTGGGCCACTAACCGAAACCGGTTGCTGGTATGAATCCCTGAGCCAACTAGGTGAAAAAAACCTATTGATGTGCCCTTAAAGTTATTTAACTCAAATTGCTCCAGGGTCGCTGTCAATAATGGTGGATCCCTGGCCGTGACCCCACAATCTGGGGGTGTCTCAGGGGGAGTGGGATATGCTAAGAACAAATTTCTCTCTCTGGGACATCTAACTGCTACTCTCTAACCTTCTCACTTTCCTTTGCTTTAATTCCACTCTTTCCCTCTCTCCCACCACTCTCTTTAACATGCAGAGCTGGTTGGCCCGTTGCCATGGCAGTCCAGTGAAGTATTTATGCCGGTGAGAGAAAATGGGGCAGAGGAATCGTAAGTGTTTGTGTGTGTGTGTTTGTGAGTGTGTGTGAGAGAGAGGATATGATGAACATGCAGGTTCCATCCTGCCTTTTTAGTAATCCTGCAATACACACTTACAGTTGAAGTCGGAAGTTTACATACATCTTAGCCAAATACATTTAAACTCAGTTTTTCCACAAGTCCTGACATTCAATCATAGTAATAATTCCCTGTCTTAGGTCAGTTAGGATCACCACTTTATTTTAAGAATGTGAATAATAGTAGAGAGCATTATTTATTTCAGCTTTTATTTCTTTCATCACATTCCCAGTGGGTCAGAATTTTACATACACTCAGTTAGTACTTGCCTTTAAATTGTTTAACTTGGGTCAAACATTTCGAGCAGAATTCCACAAGCTTCCCACAATAAATTGGGTCAATTTTGGCCCATTCCTCCTGACAGAGCTGATGAGTCAGGTTTGTAGGCCTCCTTGCTCGCACACTCCTTTTCAGTTCTGCACACACATTTTCTATAGGATTGAGGTCAGGGCTTTGTGCAGGCCACTCCAATACCTTGACTTTGTTGTCCTTAAGCAATTTTGCCACAACTTTGGAAGTATGCTTGGGGTCAATGTCCATTTGGAAGACCCATTTGCGACCAAGCTCCTGACTGATTTCTTGAAATGTTGCTTCAATATATCCAAATCATTTTTCTTCCTCATGATGCCAACTATTTTGTGAAGTGCACCAGTCCCTCATGCAGCAAAGCACCCCCACGACATGATGCTGCCACCACCGTGCTTCACGGTTGGGATGGTTTTCTTCGGCTTGCAAGCCTCCCCATTTTTCCTCCAAACATAACGATGGTCATTATGTCCAAACAGTTCTATTTGTATTTCATCAGACCAGAGGACATTTTTCAAAAAAGTACAATATTTGTCCCCATGTGCAGTTGCAAACTGTAGTCTTGCTTGTTTATGGCGGATTTGGAGCAGTGGCTTCTTCCTTGCTGAGCGGCCTTTCAGGTTATGTCAATATAGGACTCGTTTTACTGTGTGATATAGATACTTTTGTACCTGTTTCCTCCAGCATCTTCAGAAGGTCCTTTGCTGTTGTTCTGGGATTGATTTGCACTTTTCGCACCAAAGTAAGTTAATCTCTAGGAGACAGAACACGTCTCCTTCCTGAGCAGTTTGACGGCTGCGTGGTCCCATGGTGTTTATACTTGCATACTATTTTTTGTACAGATGAACGTGGTACCTTCACACATTTGGAAATTGTTCCCAAGGATGAACCAGACTTGTGGAGGTCTTTTTTTCTTTTTTTTCTGAGGTCTTGGTGGATTGCTTTGGATTTGGATTTGATGTCAAGCATTTGATGTCAAGCAAAGGGGCACTGAGTTTGAAGGTAGGCCTTGAAATACATCCACAGGTACACCTTCAATTGACTCAAAGGATGTCAATTAACTAGTAGCTTCTAAAGCCATGACACATTTTTCTGGAATTTTCCAAGCTGTTTAAAGACACAGTCAACTTAGTGTATGTAAACTTGGTACTGACTGGAATTGTGATACATTGAATTATAAGTGAAATAATCTGTCTGTAAACGATTGTTGGAAAAATTACTTGTGTCATGCACAAAGTAGATGTCCTAACTGACTTGCCAAAACTATAATTTATTAACAAGAAATTTGTGGAGTGGTTGAAAATTGAGTTTTAATGACTCCAACATGAATGTATGTACAATTCCAACTTCAACTCTATACACTCATGCGTGTGCGTGCACACGCACACACACACACACACACACACACACACACACACACACACACACACACACACACACACACACACACACACACACACACACACACACAGTCAATCAGTTCCTCCTGCACTCACATGGTCATCCACATTTACACACTCAGATAGACTTACACACTCCCTGTCACATGCATGCAGACATACACTCCCAGTCATGTGCACACAGACATACACACAATTGGGAGAGGATCAGGTCAGCTGTAGAAGAATGCCAATGGACAGGATAGTCTGCATTGAGTCCTGCAGACTGCACCGATTCATGAGTGAATTTGTAAAAAAATGTTTAGGTTGTCCCTATAGGAGAACCAGGTAGAACCGTTTTGGTTTCAGCTAGAACTTGTACAAGTATATATTTTTTTATAGCATCAACATGAAGCATTTAAAAGCAAAAGAACCATGGATCTCTGATAACAGCCAGGACCATTTCTCAGTTATATCTATGGCTGTTGCGGTAACTGTATTTCTGCCACACCGGCAGTCATGACAGCAGTCAAATTCCACTTGACCGTTGAGTCATGGATCTCCTCTTATGCACTGGTGGACATGCGTTGGTAGTACCCAACTTGCTAACGATGGGCTAATGGCCTGGGACTCCGTGCTCTATTGTCCCTTTAACCACATCAATGCAAATGAAATCGAAAATCACATCAAATACTTATCATTAAAACAGTATCATGCTGTAAAAAGTCACGGCTAGTCTACATTTTACTGCATGTTACGCATAACAACATTTCTTTGTTACATATTTTGTCTAGCCTTTGAGTGAGGACTGTATTATGCATTGCATTGCAATTTTCTTTTACTTTTACATTAACGTGGAGTTTACGTATAAAATGTTCTGCCGGTTGACGTACTCTTTATTCAGTGGACATACTCTTTATTCATATCCGTTATGAAATAAAGGAACTTATTACAACACATTTTTACAGAGGGTTAGCAAAAATAGAAGATATCTGGCTTCCACGGAAACCTGCCTATTTGTGAAAAAAATCTCCCTGATGAATTCTTTAGTCTTATCAGTTTACCTATTCACTTTATGGCCCTGCCTACACCGAACGATTTGTCTTTTAAAATATTTGAGCAAAACATATTTTGCTTTTCTGGAATGGCAAGCCAGACAAAATAAATGTGCTAATTTATATAAGGAATGTGAGTTCCGGGGGCAAAATTAACCTCTCACTATAAAAGCATATTTCATACAAGTTCTCAAGTAGATTAGTAAGAATGGCTCATCCTTTTTTTTAAATGGCCTTTTTCCATTTATCCAGATTACAACCTTTCACTTTCAGTTAATTGAAAATAAGCCTTTTCAAAATATCACCGTTTCTAAAACAAGCCATGCAAAGCTGGTTGCAATTCCAGTTTCGTACCCCAGAAAAGACAAATATCACCACAAATAATATGGCTAAGTTCAAATATACTAATTGATAAAAATAAAAAAATAGCAGATTCCATGGCACATGGTTAATGAACTGAATAGCAAAACAACGCTTCATTCAAAACTTTGTTTATCAATTTAAATGATTATGCAAAATTCTTGTCACAAACAGAATGTTATACATATGGGGCATAACCCATCTCAGCTCTGCAGATTTTGCTACGAAGAGAGAGAATCATTAGAACACTTATTTTGGTATTGCCCCTATGTAGCCTGTTTCTGGTCACAGGTTCCGGCATGGCTGAAAAATCACAACATTTATCTAAAATTAACCCTACAAATAGCACTGTTGGGAGATATGGAAATCCATAGTCAATCAATCAAAATATAATAATACTTTTAGTAAAAATATTTACCTTTATCTTACAATCTGTAGATACTATGCAATCAGACAGGTTCAGAATTTATCTGAAACATCAAAGCACAGTTGAAAAATACATGGCACATGGAAATCATAAGAGGGTGGTTTATGGAGTTGGATGGATTGAGAGTAGCTGAGGGGTGTGTTAAAAGCTCATGTTCTATAATAGTTATGACTGAAAACACGATTTATAATCTAAATGTAATGTATATCAAAATATCAAATTACTTTCTTTTTGCTATGTAACTACTGTAAAAAATAAATAAATAATTCCCATGTATGTAAAATATGTGTAGAATATCAACAAAAGAAAAAGCAGTGGGTGCAAGTTGTAGAGCTAGGGACAGGGCACAGGGTTGGATTCTCTTCCATCGTTCTTCATAGAGGCTTGTGACTTGGAATAGTTAAGGTTGCCATGCTAAACAGCCTGCTGCCTTTTTAAATATCTAGACCAGTGTTTTTTTTTTACCCCTAATTTCATAAGCAATTGGTAGTTACAGTCTTGTCCCATTGCTGCCCATCGCTTGTCCCAACCCTGCCGCACTGCTTCTTGACACACTGCTCACTTTACCTGGAAGCCAGTTTCACCAATATGTCAGAGGAAACACCGTAGGCCTGGCGACTGAAATCAGTTTGCAGGCACCCGGTCCGCCACAAGGAGTCACTAGAGTGCAATGAGCTAAGTAAAGACCACCCCGGGCACACTTTCCCCTAATCCTGGCTGGGCCAATTGTGCGGCGCCTCATGGGTCTCCCGGACGCGGCCGACTGTGACACAGTCTGGGATCAAACCCGGGTCTGCAGTGACACCTCAAGCACTGAGATGCAGTGCCTTAGACCGCTGCTAGACCGCGGCTAGACAAAGGTGTTTGAGTGTATATTGTTGGCATATTGGATTCCTAACCAACAGTGGTGATCGGTGCCGTTTAAGATGAGGGAGGATAAATTTTTTTATGAGCATGGCCTTGTTTCTGTTACAGTATATTGGATGACTGTCATTCATATTTCAATGTATCATCAATAGGCTCAGGCTACTTCATGATAATCACATTTTCCCTAATGACGTTGCTACAACCTAGCCTATGAATGAAAGTTTACAGCATATGAGAGCACAGGTCCAGAGAATTTTGACTAATCAAGGTGACAGACAGTGACACATTCAATACCGCCTTGCACACTTGCCTGCGTCTAGCTGGTCTAGGATGTAGTCATTAGTCCAACATTTGCAAAACAGAGTTTTTATTTGACAAATCCAGGTATGTGTATCCCCTTTTAGTTCCTTTTTCAACAGAATTGGGGGAATAAATACAAACACAGTTCACTGTCATAGCAGCCACATAAAAACACCAGAATCACTTTGCTCATTGTATATATATTGTATATATAATTCCTTCTCGCAACTATCTATCTACGAGCTCTCCTACTTTCTCCTTTTCCCTTTGCTTGTGGGACTTCAGTGCACAACACATCAGCTGTCTGTGACCAGGTAAAAACATCTTTCCAAGCCAAACCTTCATATCATGACCGCTAACCACTAGACACAGCCTACATCGTTGTCACGTCATAGTCAACATACTACAACTAACGCATTAGTAAACCCGCTACAATGATGCAGTACAGTGTACTGCCAGAAAGCAGTTTAGCAGTTACACCGGCGAGCCCCGGTGGCAATACAGACCCCTTCACTTTTTCCACATTTATTCTAAAATGGATTAAGTCAAATGTTTTCCTCATCAATATACACACAATACCCCATAATGATAAAGCAAAAACAGAAATACCTTATTTACATAAGTATTCAGACCTTTGCTATGAAACTTGAAATTGAGCTGTTGCATCCTGTTTCCATTGATCATCCTTGAGATGTTTCTACAACTTGATTGGAGTCCACTTGTGGTAAATTCAATTGATTTGACATGATTTGGGAAGGCACACACCTGTTAATATAAGGTCCCACAGTTGACAGTGCATGTCAGAGCAAAAACCAAGCCATGAGGGCAAAATAATTGTCATAGAGCTCTGAGACAGGATTGTTTTAAGTCACAGATCTGGGGAAGGGTACCAAAAAAGATCTGCAGCATTGAAGGTCCTCAAGAACACAGTGGCCTCCATCATTCTTAAATGGAAGACGTTTGGATGCACCAAGACTCTTCCTAGAGCTGGCTGCCTGGCCAAACGGAGTAATCGGGGGAGAAGGGCCTTGGTCAGGGTGGTGACCAAGAACCCGATTGTCACTCTGACAGAGCTCCAGAGTTTTTTTGTGGAGATGGGAGAGCCTTCCAGAAGGACAACTGTCTTTGCAGCAGTCCACCAATCAGGCCTTTATGGTAGATTGGCCACATGGCACATGACATCCCGCTTGGAGCTTGCCAAAAGGGACCTAAAGAACAAGAGACAAACAAGATTCTCTGGTCTGCTGAAACCAAGATTGAACTCTTTGGCCTGAATGCCAAGCGTCTCGTCTGGAGGAAACCAGGCACCGCTCATCACCTGGCCAATACCTACAGGGAAGCATGCTTATGGCAGCATCATGCTGTGGAGATGTTTTTCAGCTGCAGGGACTGGGAGGCTAGTCAGGACCAAAGGAAAGATGAATGAAGCAAAGTACCCAGAGATACTTGATGAAAACCTGCTCCAGAGCACTCAGGTTCACCTTCCGACAGGACAATGACTCTAAGCACACAGCCAAGACAATGCAAGAGTGGCTTTGGGACATGTCTCTGAATGTCCTTGAGTGTCCCAGCCAGAGTCCGGGCTTGAACCCAATCAAACATCTCTGGAGAGACCTGAAAATTGCTGTGCAGCGACATTCCCCTTCCAACCTGACAGAGCTTGAGAGGATCTGCAGAGAAGAATGGGAGAAACTCCCCAAATACAGGTGTGCCAAGCTTGTATCATCATACCCAAGAAGAGTTGTCTTTCTCTCTCTTTGGTCACATGTTTTATGCACTTCACTACAGACACCCTGTTTTGAATCCAGGTAGCATCACAACAAGCCGTGATTAGGAGTCCCGTAGGGTCCCAAGTTGTCTATTGAACAGCTACATGCATTATAAATATTCCTAGTTGATATTTCCAACTATTGTATCTGTATGCTTACAGTTCTGTATTTCCGATATGCATTAAGATATCCTAATGTTTGTTTGTGTACGTAGGGCAGACAACTGACTACTTGTAAAAAAAAATGGCATTTTGGGTTGCATGAGCTTATTGTGATTTTGTGTGTCACAATATCTTTCAATTTAACCACTTTTGCTGTAAAATATTTGGATACAACCATCCATTTCATATATGGGAGACCTTGGAGATATGTAAAAACATTGTTATGCTTTGTTATAACTCGGGTAAGGTTATATCAAAAACAAAAGCCTTTTTTGAGGATTGTCCAGTAGCCTATGCTTCTGTTTTTATGACTGTGTGTGTGTGAGCTCTGGGAGCTCTGCCAATGAGACCAAGAGCAAGGCTAGCCCTGGCCCCCTGCCAACACTCCATTAAAATACCAACAGAGAGGAGAGGAGTGGGGAAAGAGAGAGAGTGATGGGGGGGGGAGTATAGAGTGACTATTCACTTTTTAGATATTAAAATAAAGGTATGATTGTTAAGATCATTTCATAGTGCAGCGTGTGGTAAACAAAGCACATTCACACAGAGGAATAAAGAAGAAGGAGAGAGAGAGAATAGAGAGAGGGAGAGAGAATAGAGAGAGGGAGAGAGAATAGAGAGGGAGAGAGAATAGAGAGAGGGAGAGAGAATAGAGAGAGGGAGAGAGAAGGGGGTAAAGATAACAAGAGGAGGAGGGGTAAAGATATCAAGAGGAGGATAGAGGACAAGAGGATGAACGCATCTGTGTGGCAAATGGCACACTATTCCCTATGTAGTGCACTATTTTTGACAAGATCCCTCAACCAAACAGTAATTAAAATCTACACGCGAGGACACATTCATCAACAGAGATGACAGAGAGAGAGGGGAAGGGGCCAATCTGGGGGGTTGTGTCAAAACCCTTGAGTTTTGGAATCAAAAAATTATTGTAATAATTGATTAAGTAAAACTACAATAATTGTAATACATAAAAATACTGTAATTCCCATAGACTAATAGGCTTCGTATTGTTCATGTGTCTTTATGTATGCTAGATTCTGGGAATAAAGAGTAGTGGATGTAGTTATGGTTGGTGTGTTTGGGTTGGGGAATGGGGGGAATGTTTGTGTACGAGTGTACGAGTGTGTGGATATTAATCAATGTCAAGTTGGATTAGGATGTGCCCCCCTCCCTGCCCCCCCCAGTCCCACCTCCTCACCGGTAATGCCTTCAACCTTCATTCCCTCCTGTTACTCCTCTCCTCCCCTCCAACCCCTCTCCCCCATTGCAGATTTTCTATGTTGTGACAGCAGTCCTGCTGTGTCCCGACAACGACTCTAATTTTCACACACACATGTCCACACACGTCCACATATGTACACAGAGCCCTATGCTCAGCACCAGCATGATTTGAGGGGGACAGAAGGGTGTTGAGGGAGGGAGTGTGGGGTTGTGGTATTGTTTGATGTGTGTGCATATGTGTGTTGCCACCACGGCAGCTGTTAGCATGTTTTATCCTGCTGCCTGTCTATACAGGGACGGGTGAGTGTCTGGAGCCTCTGTGACATCATAGAGATCAACACTCCTGACACACGCGCATAGACATAAATAATCATGCAAACAAACACACTGTGCTTATCATATGGTTTTGGTGAAGTTGAGTTGTGTCTGCAACTCAAATAGGCTAAAGCTTTACCTTTCTCTCCGTCTCCAGCTCTGTCTTGCAACCAGTTGTGTAGGAAAGGGTCAACGCATGTAAACGCCATTTACACAACTGTTTTATTTGCGCAAGTATGAAAAAAGTGAAATTGAAAATATAGGAAACTGTTCGCTGCAGACATCGATCAGTGGAGGCTGCTGAGGGGAACACGTTCTAGCTCATAATAATGGCTCGAACGGAGCGAATGATGTATTTGATACCATTCCACTCATTCTACTCCAGCCATTACCACGAGCCCATCCACCCCAATTAAGGTGCCACCAACCTCCTGTGGCATTGATCAGCGCTCAACCACTTATTTTGACTAATACATTCCAGCTTTCAACCATTTAAATGAATAGCATCATGCTAAATCAGCATTGTTAAAGAAACTTATTAATTTAGGGGGGAATTACGGAACGTAATTTTTATGCACTTTCCTCTCTACGTGTATTCTGACCATGAATTTAAGCATGAGAATAGTTTAAGAATATTCACACACTTTTCGTTTGGGTTGGAGATTTTTTTTTAAATCAAGGTATGGCGGAGGTGTGTCTAATAAGGTCAAGCAACCCGTTGGTTCCAAGTGGAACAAACTGTATTTTTCTGGTAGAAATATCACCATTCTCCACTGTAATTTACAAATTGAAAAGAGCTATTGATAAGAGCTAGGTAAATGTGTAAGCCATTTGGATGAGGGGGATTGTAAATATAAATTACAATTGTTTTATACTGAACAAAAATATAAATCGAACATGCAACAATTTCAAAGATTTTGCTGAGTTACAGTTCATATAGGGAAATCAGTCAATTGAAATAAATTCAGGGGGTGCAGCCATGGGAGGGCATAGGCCCACCTACTTGGGAGCCAGGCCCACCCACTGGGGAGCAAGGCCAAGCCAATCAGAAGGAGTTTGTCCCCATAAAAGGGCTTTATTACTGACAGAAATTCTCCTCAGCACCCAGCATGCTCACAGAATGCTCACAGTGATGAAAACACATTTGTGCACATCATTTGAAGGAAATAAGCTTTTTGTCTGTATGGAATATTTCTGAGATCTTTAATTTCAGTTCATGGAACATGGTACCAGCACTTTACATGTTGAATTTATATTGTTTCAGGAAACTAGACGTATGTCTCACGTCACTACGTTACAGGAGAAGCCTTTGAACGTAAACATTTATTTTTTATCAAAATGCATTTTTTGGGGCAGAAATGCCTTCTGGAACATGTGAGCTTTCATGTGCCTCAATAACAAACGTGTATTCCGTCCATAAATATGAATAAAATTGTTAAATTATGAGTCTAGTTGGTTTAGCTACAGAAAAAATAAAGGAACCTTCCCACTAGCCATGATTGGCTGAGATAATGGATGGACTGGACATGGCGGGGAGATGAGTTTGTATTGGTATGCCATGTAGCATGCTTGAACTTGAGCTGTTCAGTATGTGTTGATTGCCTTTTATACTGTGCTGTTTTTGAAAGATATAACATTAGCCTTCAAGAACTACAAAAGTGGGCCTCCCGAGTGGCCCAGCAACCATGGCCGGGATTCCAATAGGACTGCACACAATTGGCACAGCGTCATCCGGGTTAGGGGAGGGTTTGGCCAGTGGGGCATTTACTCGCCAGTTGTACGCGCTCTAGCAACTCCTTGTGGTGGGCCAGGTGCCTGCAGGCTGATCCCAGTCGCCAGTTGTACGTTGTTTCCTCTGACACATTGGTTAAGCTGGTGGGTGTGAAGGAGTGTGGTTTTTGTTTCGGAGTACGCATGAATGAATGTTAATTTGCTGGCTCGCTAGCTAACGTTACATGTATGATCTGTGTAGTAATATTATTTGAATCAGAAATCCAAATTGCATTGCTAGTTATAGCCTAATGTTAGCTAGCTTTTGTTAAGTTTGTTCGCTTTTAGCTACCTGCAGATTTGTACTACAGCTATGACAATGTAAGTTTTGGTGGTAGTATGAGTTTGGATTATGCCGGTTCATTGTTTAGCTAGCTACATGTCTAAACAAAAGATTCCACTTCGGCCGGATTATTACATGACCCATCCACTTAGCTATATGTGTCTAGGGGTGGTTATGGAATTTCCTTCACATGACCCATCAATTTAGACAAGTGTCAGGTAAGCGTCATCTAAAAATGATAAATATTTATAAAATAGTTTTATCTGGACACTTCCTGCTTTTGATATTTTTACATTTGGTCATAATCACCCCCAGACACACCTGGCTAATTTGATGGGTCATGTAATAGTATTTTGTTTAGACATATAGTTAGCTACTATGGAAGTAACCAATTCAGTGTACTGTTTGCACCTTCTGTGCATGTGACAAATAAACATACAGAGGCTAAGGCTTAAGAGCGTGTGAGCAATGCAAGAATGGGTGTAGAAAAAGAAGAGCTCTCCAGTAGGTGTACCAAAACTGTCAAGGGCCATTTCTCAAAAGTGGGTTTATCAACTCTCAAATCAGAATTACTTTCAATTGCAGTGTACGACACAATTGTATAGCTCTGAGTCTCTACTTTTATCCAATGTTAAAAACACACTTAAAAATGTTGCTACATAAGACTGAATCGAGGCAGTCAGTCACAAATGTGAAACCAGTCATATTTATTTTTTAGGCAAGTCAGTTAAGAACAGATTCTCATTTACAATGATGGCCTAGGTTAACTGGGTGAACTGCCTTGATCAGGGGCAGAACAACAGATTTTATCTTGTCAGCTCAGGGATACAATCTAGCAACCTTTTGGTTCCTGGCCCAATGCTCTAACCACTGGGCTACCTGCAGCCCCAAATGGCTGAAGCATATCAACAAAGCATATCAACAAAACACAGTATAGCACCAAACCTACCAAGTAGATTTATGATTTCTGGAATGTTTTAATTATAAGCCCGGCCTTTGCACTGTATTTTTTACAATTTATATTGTGTTAAATATTAGCCATTATCGGTAGCTGCCGTCAGTTATACCCACACACGTGTATAACTGTCACTGACTTGTGTTAGTTTCCTTATATTTTGCATTTTTTCCATGACATCATAAGTTTACCCTTCTTTCCTATATCACTGTCACGTTCTGACCTTTATTTCCTTTGTTTTGTCATTATTTAGTATGGTCAGGGCGTGAGTTGGGGTGGGCAGTCTGTTTGTTTTTCTATGATTTGGGTATTTCTATGTTTCGGCCTAGTATGGTTCTCAATCAGAGGCAGGTGTCATTAGTTGTCTCTGATTGAGAATCATACTTAGGTAGCCTGGGTTTCACTGTGTGTTTGTGAGTGACTCATACAACATCAATTATTGTAAGAATATGTTACTGTCTCTGTGTTTGCACCAGATAGGACGGTTTGGGGTTTTCAGTTGTTCATGTGCACATTTACATATTAAAAGAACCATGGACACTTACCATGCCGCATTTCGGTCCTCTGATCCTTTTCGCCTCTCCTCTTCAGAAGAAGAGGAGGAAATCCCTTACAATCACGGTTGTGTGGTTGTTCCTGGGGGTTGCTAGCAGGAGGGAAACATAGTTTTGATGTCTTCACTGTTATTCTACAATGTAGAAAATAGTAAAATTAAGAAATACCCTTGAATGAGTAGGTGTGTCCAAACATTTTACTGGTACTGTATATCGCCCATATCGGTGGTCATTTTAGGTCGTACCGGTATGTCAAATTAGCTCAATCGACAACTTCTCAGTGTAACGGCGTCGGTGGAAGAAGGTGAGGACCAAAGCGCAGCGTGGTACTTGTTCATGTTATTTATTTCAACTGAACACTATCAAACAAAGAAACAAAAAGCCAACCGAAACAGCTCCGTCAGGTGCAAAACACACTAAACAGAAAAGAATCACCCACAACTCAAGGGTGAAAACAGGCTGCCTAAGTATGGTTCTCAATCAGGGACAACGATTGACAGCTGCCACTGATTGAGAACCATACCAGGCCAAACACAGAAATACCAAATCATAGAAACAAGAACATAGACTGCCCACCCAACTCACGCCCTGACCATACTAAAACAAAGACATCACAAAGGAACTAAGGTCAGAACTTGACAGTAACCCCCCCAAAGGTGCGGACTCCGGCCACAAAACCTGAACCTATAGGGGAGGGTCTGGTGGGCGTCTGTCCGCGGTGGCCGCTCTGGCGCGGGACATGGACCCCACTCCACCATAGTCTTGCCCGCTTCCTTACCCGCTTCCATGGCGTCTTTAGAGCGGCGACCCTCGCCGCCGACCTCGGACTGGGGACACTAGCAGCGGGCCCCGAATGGACGGGTGGCTCCGGCAGCTCCGGACAGACGGGAGACTCCGGCAGATGGGAGACTCTGGCAGCTCAGCACAGACGGGAGACTCTGTCAGCTCAGGACAGGAGGGAGCACCTGGAGGAAGGAGACAGAGACAGCCTGGTGCGTGGGGCTGCCACCGAAGGCCTGGTGCGTGGAGGAGGCACCGGATAGACCGGACCGTGGAGGCGCACTGGAGGTCTCGAGCAACGAGCCTGCACAACCCTACCTGGCTGGATACTCCAGACCGCACTGGGCTGTGATGGCGAACCGGGGACACCGTCCGTAGGGCTGGTGCCATGTACCCCGGCCCAAGGAGTCTCACTGGAGACCAGATGCGCTGAGCCGGCTTCATGGCACCTGGCTCGATGCCCTCTCTAGCCCGGCCGATACGAGGCGCTGCGATGTAACGCACTGGGCTATGCCTGCGCACCGGGGACACCTCACGGCCTAACACGGTGCCTGCCTCTCTCAACGGTAAGCACGGGGAGTTGGCTCAGGTCTCCTACCTGACTTAGCCACACTCCCCGTGTGTCCCCCCCAATACATTTTTCTTTCGCTGCCTCCAGCTCTGCCTTGGGGCGGCGATATTCCCCAGCCTGTGCCCAGGATCTCTTGCCGTCTAATATCTCCTCCCAAGTCCAGTTCTCCAGGTATCGCTGCCTCTCGTCACCACGCTGCTTGGTCCTTTCTTGGTGGGTGATTCTGTAACGGTCGTCGGTGGAAGAAGGTGAGGAACAAAGCGCAGCGTGGTACTTGTTCATGTTATTTATTTCAACTGAACACTATCAAACAAAGAAACAAAAATCTTATCTGTAATTTTTGAAACTGCACTGTTGGTTAGGGGCTCGTATGTAAGCATTTCACTGTAAGGTCCACTACACCTGTTGTATTCAGCGCATGTGACTAGTAAAATTTGATTTGATTTGAAATCTGTCTTCCGCATTTAACCCAACCCCTTTGAATCAGAACATCCTTAATCTACGTCCAAGTCATCGGAGCCCAGGGAACAGTTGTTGTGGGGGTTAACTGCCTTGTTCAAGGCGATAGATTTATCCACCTTGGGGTTCAAACAAGAAACCTTTCGGTTACTGTCCCAACGCTCAAACCGCTAGGCTACCTGCCAGCATAACTGCTAACTGCTAACGCCTAACAAATACTGTAGGTGAGTACTCTTGAATTTTTTTTTTACAATTAAAATATTGGACTAACACACAATATCCAACATCCCTTCTATTCGTGTGACTTGTCCAGTGACCCTGTCCTTTTCCTCTCTCTCTCCAGCCCTCTGGACTGCACTTATTAAGCTTGTGAATGGACAGAGAGGGTCTGGCAGCTGCCTTACGAAGGAGAGAGAGAGAGAGACACACACACACACTAACAGCTCCTAATGAGATGCACAGTGTCAATGGCCCTCCCTTTCTGAAGAGGGAAGAAGAAAAGGACTCTTTCTCTCTTTCTCACCCCTCTTCCGCTCCGCTCTGTCTTCTATGCCCTTCTCCCTCCCTCTCTCTCCATCTCCTGGCCTACTCCCCAGCTAGCCAAGGCTTTTGTTCAGATGCCAGATGATAACCCAAATGCCCCAGCCGGCCTTTTCAGCCACGTTCACCAGTCTACCCTCGAGTCACAAGTCACCACAACTGGGCAGCTGAACGCATCTACGTGACAACGGCAACCATGGCAGGATTCTGATGATGGCAGGGGTACTTGTAATTGTTGTGGATGTTGCAAGACAGGACTGTTCCATTGGTGATGAAAATATGTATGATTAGTTTGATGTGGGCCTGAGACACTTTTTTAAAAGTAGAAGATGTGTAGAGAGCAGCTTCTAAAATACTTTTCTTTCATGGTCAAGAAATTGATGCATGTCAACCTGTTCAGCCTTGTGAGGACACAGATGAACTTTGCCCAAGTTCTTAGCTACTTTAATAGCGCCCAAGCCCTCTGCAGGACAAGAAGAGAACTGCACGGCTGGTCTAATTTTTATCTCATCCAACTCTTTATGTACTGTACTTTATGTAAGATTATAAACTGGGTGGTTCGAGCCCTGAATGCTGATTGGCTGAAAGTTGTGGTATATCAGACTGTATACCATGTATACCTTTTCATTGCTCAAATTATTTTGGCAACCAGTTTATAATAGCAATAAGGTACCACGGGGTTTGTGACATGTGGCCATATAACACACCCCCTCGGGCCTTATTGCTGAAAGATAACCTGATACAACATGTTTTGTGAATAAATAACATGAATAAAAAAGTAGGCGGAGTCTGGTTAAGTTTGAGTCTCTCTGCGGCTGGTTTCTCTCTGAAGCTGCTCTATAGGGAGCAGAGGAGAAAGTCCTGACCTGGTCATCAGCTAAGACAGCTCTCTATTCTAAAGACCATGGATCTTTTTGCCTGTTGGCTAATATAAGGAATCCGTTGAAAGTAGAGTTTTGATTTTGTCATTGCATTGGCGACTATCTGTTAAATTGATGAGTCATCCTATCATCCTTTATCGTAAAACATATTTTTTTAAATAAAAATTAACATTAATAATCTGATTTAATTGATAAATGTTAAGACAACATGTTATAAATTCAAAACTGTCGATACTACACTGTCCTTATATCAGCCAACAGGCAAAATATCTTTGGGCTTTAGAATGTATTAGCTTATGACCAGATTCTCCCTGCATTCTCCTGACTGGTCTTTCTTAACTGGACATTTTGCCAATGTCTATCTATTGGTTGGTCTCTTTGCAGTTACAGTAGCTACTCTATCTTGACTGATCCCTCTTGTGGCACGTCTCTGTCTGTTCCTACCCTGTGTAACTAGTCTCTCTCTATAGCTGGATGTGTTGTGGAGCTCCATTGGTCACACTGTCCAAACTGTTTTCTTTATTTTTACCTTTATTTAACCAGGTAGGCTAGTTGAGAACAAGTTCTCATTTACATCTGCGACCTGGCCAAGATAAAGCAAAGCAGAGCGACACAAACAACACAGAGTTACACATGGAGCAAACAAAACATACAGTCAATAACACAATAGAAAAGAAGTATATATAGAGGCAATAAATAGGCCATAGTGGTGAAAAAATTACAATTTAGCAATTAAACACTGGAGTGAGAGACTGGAGTGATAGATGTGCAGAAGATGAATGTGCAAGTAGAGATACTGGGGTGCGAAGGAGCAAGAAAAATTAAAATGACAATATGGGGTGAGGAAGTTGAATGGGCTATTTACAGATGGGCGATGTACAGGTGCATTGATCTGTGAGCTGCTCTGACAGCTGGTGCTTAAAGTTAGTGAGGGAGATATGAGTCTCCAGCTTCATTGATTTTTGCAATTCGTTCCAGTCATTGGCAGCAGAGAACTGTAAGGAAAGGCGGCCAAAGGAGAATTTGCTTTGGGGGTGACCAGTGAAATATACTTGCTGGAGCGCGTGCTACGGGTGGGTGCTGCTATGGTGACCAGTGAGCTGAGATAAGGCGGGGCTTTACCTAGCAAAGACTTATAGATGACCTGGAGCCAGTGGGTTTGGCGGCGAATATGAAGCGAGGGCCAGCCAGCGAGAGCATACAGGTCGCAGTGGTGGGTAGTATAAGGGGCTTTGGTGACAAAATGGATGGCACTGTGATAGACTGCATCCAATTTGCTGAGTAGATGACATCGTCGAAGTCAAGGATCGGTAGGATAGTCCATTTTACGAGGGTTTGTTTGGCAGCATGAGTGAAGGATGCTTTATTGCGAAATAGGAAGCCCATTCTAGATTTAATTTTGAATTGGAGGTGCTTAATGTGAGTCTGGAAGCAGAGTTCACAGTCTAACCAGACACCAAGGTATTTGTAGATGTCCACATCGTTTGAGTCAGAATCGTCCAGAGTAGTGATGTTGGACGGGCGGGCAGGTGCTGGTAGCGATTGGTTGAAGAGCATGCATTTTGTTTTACTTGTATTTAAGAGCAGTTGGAGGCCACGGAAGGAGAATTGTATGGTATTGAAGCTCGTCTGGACGTTAGTTAACACAGTGTCCAAAGAAGGGCCAGAAGTATACAGAATGGTGTCGTCTGCATAGAGGTGGATCAGAGAATCACCAGCAGCAAGAGCGACATCATTGATGTATACAGAGAAAAGAGTCGGCCCGAGAATTGAACCCTGTGGCACCCCCATAGAGACGGCCAGAGGTCCGGACAACAGGCCCTCCGATTTGACACACTGAACTCTGTCTGAGAAGTAGTTGTTGAACCTGGCATGGCAGTCATTTGAGAAACCAAGGCTGTTGAGTCTACCGATAAGAATGTGGTGATTGACAGAGTCAAACAAGGCAAAGTTCACACGATAAGGAGAGGTCGAACAGAGGGGCCTATTCACCAGCCCAGACCCCATCCTCACAACACGTGTGCAAACACACACATAGAGATAGAGGAGGGAAGAGAGAGAAAGACGGGGAGAGAGAGAAGATGCAAGAGAGGGCAGTGAGGGTGCGTATATGCTTTGTCCTGACAAGCCCTCTTAGCGTAATAGAGAGAAAGAGGGAAAGAGAGAGACAGACAAGAGAGTGTTTTGTGTCTGTCTGTCTGTCTGTCTGTCTGTCTGTCTGTCTGTCTGTCTGTCTGTCTGTCTGTCTGTCTGTCTGTCTGTCTGTCTGTCTGTCTGTCTGTCTGTCTGTCTGTCTGTCTGTCTGTCTGTCTGTCTGTCTGTCTGTCTGTCTGTCTGTCTGTCTGTCTGTCTGTCTGTCTGTCTGTCTGTCTGTCTGTCTGTCTGTCTGTCTGTCTGTCTGTGTTTCCCAAGTCCCCTGTTACCAGTAAAAACCTTGAGGATTGCCTCTCTCACCCTTAGTCATGAAAGGGCCTAAGAGATAACACCACAAAGACAGATAACACCAAACAACCACAACGGGCCATGGTGGGCTTCCTATAGCATGCATGTCTAAATACACATTGCCACATTTGGATGTTTTTATGTCGGTCACTGGGTGTGCTGTTATTTTCAGTCAGGCCACTCTTGTAAAATATCAATTATATCGCAATGAGACTAACCTGGTAAAAATAAGGTAAAATAGATTGATTGTGCACTTTGTTGGACTTTTTCTAAAAAAAAATGACAAGGCGCAGAAAAACAACTATTTTATTGTAAGGTAAATAAAATATGTATTCAGATCTGAGCCTCTTTTGGACCCTGGTCTTAAGTGTTGGCTCAATAACCCACTTTTTTTTTTTTTACATTGTTATCAGGAAATATTCCAAAAGTATGGAAATCAGCTCTTGTGCTGCCACTCTATAAGGCCCGGGATAGTAGTAATTTTAATAATTATTACCCCATTTCAAGGCTTCCTTGTCTAGCTAAGAATCTTGAATCCTTGGTAAATGTACAACTTTGCTATTTTTTATCTGAGAAATATATTTTGAATGTAAACCAGTTTAGGCTTGGGCAAAGCATTATTATAGCAATCACTTTAGTTTTTAATGATCTTGTCAGTGCTTTGGACACCAAAATTAAATGTACCTGTCACGCCCTGACCTCAGAGAGCCGTTTTATTTCTCTATTTGGTTAGGTCAGGGTGTGATGTGGGGTGGGCATTCTTTGTTCTATTTTCTATGTTTTGTATTTCTTTGTTTTGGCCAAGTATGGTTCTCAATCAGGGACAGCTGTCTGTCGTTGTCTCTGATTGGGAACCATACTTAGGCAGCCCTTTTTCCCACCTGTCTTTGTGGGTAGTTAACTTTGTTTGTGGCACTAATGCCCTGTAAGCTTCACTGTAAAGTTGTTTTTTGTTTGTTGGTGTCATTTATAAAAATAAAGAAATGTACACTCACAACGCTGCACCTTGGTCTTCTTCCAGCAACGGCTGTGACGTGTTTATGGACCTGTCAAAAGCTTTTGATACAATAGATCATGCTACTTTAATGAATAACTTGTCCTGGATAGGCATTAGATCTGACGCCTGTTCATAGTTTCATGATTATCTTACTGACAGAACTTAGGCCACCGTGATTGATGGGGTTAAGTCTGCATTTGTTGATGTACATAAGGCCGATTTTGGGACCTATTCTCTAACCTATTTATAGAAACAACATTGGTCAGTCTGTTATAAATTGTAATCTTCATCTGTATGCAGAAGATACTATTATGTATGCTATTGCCATGACTGTTGATCTGCCTGTGTCAAAACTAAAGTCCGACTTTATAGCTATGCAGAAATCACTTGCTATTTTAAAACTTGTGCTTAATACAGGCAAAACGAAATGCATGTTGTTTTCAAACTGTCGTAAGAATGTTTCAGATGAACTACACATTAACTCATTAGATAGTTATCCAATCGAACGTGTGCCCACATAGAAATACTTAGGCATTTGGATTGATATGGATTTGACGTTTAAAACACATAAATGAGCTGGTTAATTAAGAAGCTAAAATGTAAAGTTGGCTTTTTCTACAGAAACAGATGGTGCCTTTCTCTAAACAGTATGTACCAGATTATTCAGTCAACCTTTTTAAATGTTCTTGATTATGTTGAAATTATTTATCAAAGTGCAGCTGCTACTACTCCTAAACCTTTGGATTCCATCCACCATAGTGCCCTTCATTTTGTTACAGCTGACAGTTTAGATACATCACTGCATCACGTATCAAATAGTTGGCTGGACTTCACTAAAGACCTGTAGATCTCTATATTACTTCCTTTTTGTTTACAAGGCCCTACTTCATAAACTTCTGTCTTATCTAACTTTGGTGTTGAAGTTTAGATACCTGAGTTTCCTAACCCGTTCACAGGAATGAGGTTCCTAGGGTCTCCACCAAGCTCCACATGTATATACTATATTTTATACCATCTACTGCACCTTGTTGATTTGTGTGTTAGGTAGTTGTTGGGGAATTGTTATATTACTTGTTAGATATTACTGCAATGTTGGAACTAGAAGCACAAGCATTTTGCTACAATCGCATTAACATCTGCTAACCATGTTAGATTTGATTTGATTTGATGCTAGGTACTGTGGGGCAAAAAAGTATTTATTCAGCCACCAATTGTGCAAGTTCTCCCACTTAAAAAGATGAGAGAGGCCTGTAATTTTCATCATAGGTACACTTCAACTATGACAGACAAAATAAGGAAAAAAATCCAGAAAATCACATTGTAGGATTTCTAATTAATTGATTTGCAAATTATGGTGGAAAATAAGTATTCGGTCACCTACAAACAAGCAAGATTTCTGGCTCTCAAAGACCTGTAACTTCTTCTTTAAGAGGCTCCTCTGTCCTCCACTCATTACCTGTATTAATGGCACCTGTTTGAACTTGTTATCAGTATAAAAGACACCTGTCCACAACGTCAAACAGTCACACTCCAAACTCCACTATGGCCAAGACCAAAGAGCTGTCAAAGGACACCAGAAACAAAATTGTAGACCTGCACCAGGCTGGGAAGACTGCAGCCCCACTGCAGCTTGGTTTGAAGAAATCAACCGTGGGAGCAATTATTAGGAAATGGAAGTATACAAGACCACTGATAATCTCCCTCGATCTGGGGCTCCACGCAAGATCTCACCCCGTGGGGTCAAAATGATCCCAAGAACAGTGAGCAAAAATCCCAGAACCACACGAGGGGACCTAGTGAATGACCTGCAAAGAGCTGGGACCAAAGTAACAAAGCCTACCATCAGTAACACACTACGCCGCCAGGGACTCAAATCCTGCAATGCCAGACGTGTCCCCCTGCTTAAGCCAGTACATGTCCAGGCCTGTCTGAAGTTTGCTAGAGAGCATTTGGATGATCCAGAAGAAGATTGGGAGAATGTCATATGGTCAGATGAAACCTAAATATAACTTTTTGGTAAAAACTCAACTCGTCGTGTTTGGAGGACAAAGATGGCTGAGTTGCATCCAAAGAACACCATACTTACTGTGAAGTATGGGGGTGGAAACATCATGCTTTGGGGCTGTTTTTCTGTAAAGGGACCAGGACGACTGATCCGTGTAAAGGAAAGAATGAATGGGGCCATGTATCGTGAGATCTTGAGTGAAAACCTCCTTCCATCAGCAAGGGCATTGAAGATGAAACGTGGCTGGGTCTTTCAGCATGACAATGATCCCAAACACACCGCCCGGGCAATGAAGGAGTGGCTTCGTAAGAAGCATTTCAAGGTCCTGGAGTGGCCCAGCCAGTCTCCAGATCTCAACCCCATAGAAAAACTTTGGAGGGAATTGAAAGTCTGTGTTGCCCAGCAACAGCCCCAAAACATCACTGCTCTAAAGGAGATCTGCATTGAGGAATGGGCCAAAATACCTGCAACAGTGTGTGAAAACCTTGTGAAGACGTTTGACCTCTGTCATTGCCAACAAAGGGTATATAACAAAGTATTGAGATAAACTTTTGTTATTGACCAAATACTTATTTTCCACCATAATTTGCAAATAAATTCATAAAAAATCCTACAATGGGATTTTCTGGACTTTTTTTCTCATTTTGTCTGTCATTTTTTTCCCCACTGTAAATCTGCTTTTAGTTTTAATGCACTGTATCGTTGGAAAAAAATCTAAATACATTTCATGTTGATGTTCTGGTGCCATTTGGGCAGTTTAAAGTATTGATCATGGACCTATTTGTCAATGAATACACTGTTTTTCTGGGTGATTTGTGATTATTATTATTTGTGCTTCCCATTACTGTATTTTTGTATTTAAATGGGTATATTTTGGGATATAATGTGTATTTATTCTGTATATACAGGGCACATTTGTAAAAGAGACCTAGGTCTCAATATGTTTTCCTTGTTAAAATAAATGATAAGTAATAAATAAATAAAAATACACTTTTGTGTGTGAGGGACTTATGATGAGTGTGGACAATATTGATTATGGTAACTACACCTATAGGTTTGAGTGAGATTTGCAGTTAGGCTTATGGCCATATAATTTATATTATTAAGTGTGATTCCAGTTCAGTAAACTGTCAGAAAATCATGAAATCATGAAATCATATTTTATGATTACATTGTCAATTATGTGTCAGGATTACATTTGAGAGGTAGAATGTTGACGTAATGCTAGATGTTTGAGCATTGGGTTGGGCTTGCAATCATTTTTTCCCTTATACGTTACTCATTATTGGGGCTTGTGAAGCATTAAATCTTGAAATCCTCTTACACCGTTAAAGCTAGAAACGGCATTAAAAAATTAAAATGTGCAGAGCTGTTTTAAGATTAGTTTAGTCATTTGGAGTCACCTTTTATTGTAAATGTTTTTTTAAACTTATACATGAATGTGGATGCTACCATGATTACGGATAATCCTGAATGAATCGTGAATAATGATGAGTGAGAAAGTTACAGAAGCACAAATATCATACGCCCCCAAAACTGCCAACCTCCACTGTTATTGTAATGGTGAGAGGTTAGCATGTGTTGGGAGTATGCTATGTGATATTATTATTCACAATTCATTCAGGATATCCATAATCATGGTAGCGTCCACAATGTAGAAGTGTTTAGAAACGTATTGTATTGTTATTTACAATAAAATTGACTCCAAAATGACACACTACATTATTTACCATTCATTTATTTTGGGCACAAAATAATCTGTAACACAACCCAAACAAACAGCAAATGCATTCAACAAATGTGTAGTCACAAGCTTGATGTAGTCATTGTGTGCTATTAATATGGGACCAAATAATTAACCTTTTACTACTTTAATACACATCTAAGTGAATTTGTCCCAATACTTTTGGTCACCTAAAATGGGGGGACTATGTACAAAAAGTTCTGTAATTTCTAAACGGTTCACTTGAAATGGATTAAAGTACCCTCAAATTAATGCTGACAGTCTATACTTTAACCTCATATTCAAACATCGTATAATTTGGAATCCAAAGTGCTGGAATACCGAGCCAAAACAGAAAACATTTGTCACTGTCCCAATAATTTTGGAGCTCACTATATGTATACATGATTTATAATAAATTATGTATAATAAGTCTTGGTGATTCAATAGCTTAGTTAATCATTACATGACTGTCTATGACTGTCTAAACACTGTCTATGTTTTGCGCAGTCTGGCAGTAACCCAGGACTTTCAGAGGCAGAGGATCTCTCTTTCGGCTGCTGCTGACAACAACTGCATGTAAGTTGTTCTACATTATTATAATTATGTGTCTGCATTGCATTTGTGACCGCCCAGTGGATTAAAGCTGAGACACAGAGCTACAAAATGATATATCATACACTGGTATATCATACACTGGTATATCATACACTGCATTTTTTTGAAAATGGGAAAGTAATTCTTCTTTGAAAGTTGATGAACTTCTAACCTCAATTTTGAGAAAATGTCCTGTGAATGTTTTGGTAGTACTAATGGAGAGATCTCCTTTGTCGACACACCCGCTCACACCCTCTTAAGCCACCCACACCCATCTCTTTAAGGATTCACATGTGAGGTCATGTGCTAAACAATGAGTAGTGTAGTAAAGATGAAGACTAAAAGTGGTAAAAGTAAAACCCTGCAATAAGGAAAAAAAATCCAGGTTAACAGAACATGTCCAGATAAATACATTTCATAAATATTAGATGACGCTTACCCAGACACCAAATTGATGGGTCATGTGAAAGAAATGCTATAACCCCCAGCCACATCTTGCTAAGTGGATGATCTCTACAGAAGGTGTGAACAGTACAGTCAAACAGTACAGTCAAATGGTTACTTGCATAGTAGAAATATTAGAAATAGATGGGTCATGTGAAAGAAGTGCTATAACCCCCAGCCTCATCTTGCTAAGTGGATGGGTCTCTACAGAAGGTGTGAACAGTACAGTGAAATGGTTACTTGCATAGTAGAAATATTAGAAATAGATAGTGTCAATATGAATACAATAATATCCAGTATGTACAAGAACAATATCAATATCAGTGATAGATGAGGTAGTTCTATGCATACAATCAGGGGTAAAGTGGCTAAGCAGTGGCTTGTCCATAGCCTCTTTGTCGCAAAACTCCCTGATCTTCTCAAAAGCTTAAGTTTGTCTGTGTCCAGTCCAGGTGGTGCTTGTACAGGCAGACCATCTATGGGAGGAAGGATGTCACCGTTGTGCAGCAGCTGAAACCTGGTCCCGACTGAGTCCGACAGCTCCTTGACGACAACAACACCAGGCTCCAAAACATCAAAGCTGTAAAACAGGAAATAACAAAAACAAATTGAGAAGAGTTTACAACCTTGCACAACATCAATTCACACCCCAAGTTTAAAAAATAAATAAAAATCTCATACAATGCAATGAAGATGATATTCACCTGAAGTGCTGGTACTGGTTGATCTGTGGCAGCGGCCTGAAGTACGGAGTCAGGTGTTGTTGCCAGCCATAGCTTTCCACCAGCACCGCACCATCCTCCAGTCCAACCAGCTGTGGGATGTTGACCTCTGTTACAGTGCTGTCCGTCACAAAACCAGCCATCTCAGACAAAGTGACAATCATGTTGGAAGTCAATTAAATAATCAAAACGTGTTGTTTATGCTCCACATACTAAGTGTTGTCATCGATTCCTTGTAGAGACACCACACTGCTGCTTTTGTCACATGGGATGACAGCAGCTTTCCACCAAAGTGTTTGTGTCCTGAGTGGCGTCCTGGTAATACTATTGCATTATCCTCTGCATAGTTGTTGATGAAGTTCACCACTCTCTGCTGGTCCTCATGCTTCAGGTGTAAGCTGCGCTTGCTTGGGCCAGCTCTCTTTTTGATGGGAGGCATTAGACCATTCTCCTTGAATGACTGGTGGAGGAGAGTCAGGTGTGTTCTGCTGATGCTGAAAGACAAATTCCAGACACAAATATTTCAGCATTATTATACAAAAGATAGCCGTAATCACCGTCAGACACACTTGGCTAACTTGATGGGTTGTCAGCTAGCTAGCTAATAGTAAGCTTTAACTTGGGGTCTTTTGTTTAGACATGTAGCTAGCTAGCTACCTAGCTAAAAAATTTACCATAATCCCAATCCATAGAGTACTAGCAATACAAACCGATTGTCATAGTTAGTTAACCAAAGTTAACCAAACAGGTTCAATGCTAGCTTGTTAGCTAGCTAACATTAGGCTATAACTAGCAATGTGAAATGGCAGGATGACATTACTACACACGGATCATAAACGTAACGTTAGCTAGCGAGCCAACCATCTAACTTCAGCTCGTTAGCCAACAGTAAGCTTTACTTGGGGTCTTTTGTTTAGACATCCCAGCTAGCACAGTGGATCTGGGCTGATTCCTGCTGAGAGTTGGGGCACTCAGCTGAGAGTTAGATTCGGCTGATGTCATGTGGCCCGAGTCTGGGCCGCCTTAGGCAGTATTACTTATGGCTAAAATGCAGGGATTGAGCTCGGGCTGATTCCGGTGAGAGTTATCTGGCCCAAATGTATTACTTGGGGCTCGGGCTGATTAAGGCTACTCTCTGGCAGATGATTCCACGGGCTGCTTTATATAAATGAACATTTCATTATTTATTTATTATTCCATATTTTCTCAATGTTTCTGTGATCAAAAAATACAATTAACATTTAAATTAAATTCTTTAACCTGATTAAGTAGTGTAGTATTTTGATACTTTGTGCAAGGCAATTGATAAGCATTAAACACTTTGTGGATGGAGCGTCCCGAGTGGCGCTGCGGTCCAAGACACTAAATCGCACTGCGTTGCTTCAGATGCTGGTTCGTTACCCATGCCAGCAGCGACCGTGTGTCACGATTTCCATCGAAGGTGGCTCCTCTCCCTGTTCGCTCGGCGGGCATCATTGCCGGTCTACTAGCTGCAACTGATTCTTTTTTCCTTTTCTTTTGGTTATGTCTGTTTGTGTTTCACCTGGTTTCATTTTGGTTAATTAGGGGGGATACTTCATAGACATTTCCTTTGGGGTTTTGTGCGGGATTGTTTTTGTTTGAACTACCAGTGAGTTTGGGTTTAGTTTTATTAGCTCATGTTTTACAGGTGTTTTTCCCTGGACTGTGTCTGAGTGGGGTTTTCGTGGCTATTGCTGTAGTCCGGTGTCCTGTTGTTTTTTGAGCTAGTTTAATAAAACACCCTTTTCTTTGGAACTTGTTTCTCCTGTGCCTGACTCCACACCCACATCTCCTTGGGGAGATCTGACACCGTGAGACCCATTAATTGGCCCAGCGTTGTCCAAGTGTTTTCTCTGACACAATTTTTTGGGGGGTGGATGGGTATAATTGTACGGATAAAATGTTGACGGAAACGGCCCAATTGTATTTGGGCCGATTCTGGGCAGTCATTCATTTTGATTCCGGGCCGAGTCCGACACCTGATTCCGGGCCGATTCAATTAGTTCCGGCCCCTGAAGAGGGTCGCTTCTGGGCCGATTCCTCATTGCTATCTGGGATGTAGCTAGCTAGCTTGCTAAACAATTAACCATAATCCCAATCCATAGAGTACTAGCAATACAAACCGATTGTAATAGCTAGCTAAAGTTAACCAAATAGGTTCAATGTTAGCTAGTTAGCTAGCTAACATTAGGCTATAACTAGCAATGTGAAATGGCATTCTGAGAACATTACTACACATAGATCATAAACGTAATGTTAGCTAGCGAGCCAGCTATCTAACATCAGCTAGCTAGCTAACAGTATGATTTAACTTGAAATGAAAACAACTTTCTGACAAAATTAGAAACGTATAATATCTGAAACTGTAGCTAGACTCTTACCCTTATACATGGATGAACGCTTCACGGCAGACTGCAACCCCTTTCATTAAATAAGACATCCTGTGTTGTTTCCATTTTGTTTGTACAGCTTGCTTGACCCATTGTGTCAAGTCACTCTGGTTCACACTGACCGTGTGCAATGCCATAAGAATCATCTTCAGCTTTAGCCCCCACCCAAACCCATTTTACTCCCCCTAGCAGAGCTGGTTAGGCTATTTTCATGTTATCTTGAGCCTTGGTGACTGTAACTGTGCACCTGGCAACAATTGCATTACTATTTTTTGCCTACGTTTACTGACACGTCCATATTCAACTGGTGTTGAGCGTTCATAAATTCATCAGTTATTCTGCGCTCTGACACATTCAGACGAGAGTGCTCTGAAACGGATACTTGCATAGTGGGGTCTTTTGTTTTACTACGCGATACATAAAAAAAGCAGTGTTAGACAGGATTACCTACACATACTGACCAGATCAAATAGACAGAAGCGAACTATATGGCCAACCAATCCAAATTCATCTCTTGGCATGTCCAGCCCACTCATTATCTCAGCCAATCATGGCTAGCGGGAAGGTTGCTGGCTTTTTCTGTGTTTTAACCAACTAGGCCCATCATTTAACAATTTTATTTGTATTTACAGATGGCATAAACATAAGTTATTAAGGCACATGGAAGTTTCCATGCTTGAGAAGATTTGTATATAATACCCACCAACAATAACTGTAACTCTTGAACTGTTCAAACTAGAGACACCAAGCCAATTTTCACATGTTCAGGCTATCCTATTCTATCAAACAACCAATCAATCATTTTTTTCATCACTACGTTTTCAACTATAACCAGTCAACACCATTACTACTACAGACACTACCACCACTACTATAACTTATTTCAAAACCATACATACTTTAAAACTAGCAACCACACCCCATTTTTTTCAGGAAATGTACTTTGCAGTGATCATTGTTAGCCTAAAGAGGTTATTTCTTAGATATAACTACAGCTAGCTATCAGTAGGTCTACATATGAACCTATTCTACATAGTTCTTCAACTACCACAAAAATACCTTTACAGAGCTGTCATTACTAGATGCACAATCATAATTCTCTCCCAAAATAATAGCCTAAAATGCTATAATCATTACATCATCATTCAACTAAAACCAAACTTAATTTACATTGAACATTTTAGTAAATTGTGCATCTAATTATCTGAAACCCACAGCATGAATGATTCAGAGTTGCTTTGCTTTCCTAAGGTGTTGTTCACGTTATCCTGGCTTTTATTCCCCTCTTCCGACAGAAGATCACTTTGTCCTATGTCTTTCTTCTTTCAGTTTTCATAAGCAACAACAATAGTTTAGACAATTTTGTGATCTAACTGGCCCACAATCAAAATGAATAATGTCGATAGTAGTCTATCAAAGTATTCAGACCAATTATTTTACCTTGACTAGAATTAACTGCTTTGCTTTAAATAGTAAAGTAAAACTTTATAAACTTCTTTCATTACCACAAAAAAAATACTTTTAAATAGCTAAAGAAAACCCCACAACTTTACTGGTAAAGTTACCATCTAGTTACACCACACTAACATGTTCTCATCAGTCATTGCACCAGAATCAAAACCAGCATGAATGATTATCTACACAGACCGATGTGTTGTTTTATGTTTGTGGAAGGCATTAGTTTACGCGTTAGTGTGTGGTATAATGTTATCATACAACTTAATCTATTACAGTAACGTAAAGCTAATGGACAAGCTTCAACCCTGAAGATCCCCCAATACCACATGTCCTTCAGTCAGGATGCCATAAAACACACACACACACACACACACACACACACACACACACACACACACACACACACACACACACACACACACACACACACACACACACACACACACACACACACACACACACACACACACACACACACACACGCTGAACTCAATGGGGGTCTTGTGACACACTCACTCTCCTTGAACTGGTGGATAAAGTCATGTATGCCAACCATGTGCTACACAATAATGAACTCTTCTCCAAGGCGTTGCAGCCATTAAAACAGTGTGTATAGAGTGAGGGCATGGTGAAAGGGCTGCTTGTCCAGAGGTCCCAGCAGACAGTCAGGCCTATTGATGAGTCCTGGGCTTAATCAGGGAATAGCTGGAGCACAGCTGTGAATAGTAATGTTTATGCTTTTGCGGACAGAGTGGAAAGGAAACCGATGCCACACAAAAGCCTGCCCTGTCACCTTTTAACATTTTCACACTGAGATTGAGGTGACTTTGTTGTTTTTTGTTACAGTAAGATGATGATTTATTTATACACTCCCCTACATATGTATTTGGACAGTGAAGCTAAAAAAAATAATCCAGCATTGTAGATTTGAGATCAAGAGTTTCATATGAGGCGAAATGCCAGCCTTTATTTGAGGTTATTTTCAAACATATCTGTTTTACCGTTTACGAATAACTCACTTTATAGTGTATTCAATTATTCAGTAGTGAATGGTGAATAATGCATTATGTCATTTTGGAGGCACTTTATGTTTAAAGAAATCTAAAATAAATGTACCCCCACTGCAACTCCCTAACGGGCTCGGGAGGCAAAGCAAGCTAGAGCACAAACTTAAGGTTTTATTTTTGCCTCAATCACACTAGATCTATGAAACCAGCAGACCAACTATTTTTTTGACAGTGCAATGTGAGTTTTTTTGACAGTGCAATGTGAGTTTTTATTAGTCAGTATAGCAATGTAACATCATTGATCTGTCAGTTTCCCTAGCTTTTCACACTGACACAGTATAAACAACTATAGACTACACTGTCATGGGGAAGAGTCAGTACACAACACAACATTGATGATTATGAATGGACACAGTTATATTTGAATGCCCAGTCATGGTCATCTAATCTCTGTTATAAATTACTGCAGTTTAATACCATCCATAGAACATCCTATATGCCAGTGAAAATGAATATCTGCGGGAAGTGTAAAACAAAAAAGGGGACATATTTGCATATGTTATAATCTGGCAAAGAGTTTGTTATTTTATTTCAGAATGTCTACAGATTCTCCCTGGTTTTAGTTTAATTAAGGTTAAATAAAAATGTTGCTTGCTTGGAAATGTTGATTCTGGGGACAGTTACAATTACAACTGCTAAAAAAATAAATTGCAATTAATTAGAAGGTGGTTATCTTCCCACAATGTCACAATGGATGGCGGAAATGTCAAGTTATGTATCACAGAATATGATTTATTACAAGATTAAGGGTATACTGTGCAACTTAAGCTCATAAGCTCTGGGTGGCTTACTATATATGGAATATTGTATGACAAAAGGGGTCTGTATTGAAAACATTTTTAGTCGAGCAGTCACAAATAGATTATGATTTTTCATGGCACACGAGACACCTGTGTGATTTGCGCCTGTCTCAGTGAACTAATCCATTGAAGAGGCCGTGAGGATGCCACAGCCCAAGAATATGGGGATTGTGGTTCAGATGCACAATGCACGTCTCTCCAGAATGCTCTCTCTCTTGCCATTTCATGGGCATTCATTGTTTCATAACTTAATTATGTGGTTATTGGTACCCTTCGTGCCAGTTATGATTTTGATATGGGCATTTTCGTGGAACAGTTTAATTAAATTTATAATAGTCTCTGTACCTTAAAATCATTGTCTGTGGTTATTCTAAATGAAAATTATACAAATCTAAGAGTAACTTGTATTGCCATTGCCAACAAGGTAATAATACTCTACAGTACATAAAGCCAACACATAAAAACATTGCAGCCTGCAGGTAGAAAATGAGGAGGTCAAAAGGAGGATGTGAAAAAGCTAGCTAGTTAGCGGTGGTGCACACTAAATAGCATTTCAATCGGTGACGTCACTTGCTCTGAGACCTTGAAGTAGTGGTTCCCCTTGCTCTGCAAGGCTTTTGTGGAGCGATGGGTAACGATGCTTCGAGGGTGACTGTTGTTGATGTGTGCAGAGGTTCCCTGGTTCGCGCCCGGGTATGGGCGAGGGGACGGTCTAAAATTATACTGTTACATTGATGCTGTTGACCCGGATCACTGGTTGCTGCAGAAAAGGAGGAGGTCAAAAGGAGGGTGTGTGTAACGGATGTGAAAAAGCTAGCTAGTTAGCGGTGGTGCGCACTAAATAGCGTTTCAATCAGTGACGTCACTTGCTCTGAGACCTTGAAGTAGTAGTCCCCCTTGCTCTGCAAGGGCCGCAGCTTTTGTGTAGTGATGGGTAACGATGCTTCGTGAGTGACTGTTGTTGATGTGTGCAGAGGGTCCCTGGTTCGCGAGGGGACGGTCTAAAGTTATACTGTTACATGTGTCCCACCTTTTTTTCAGGTAAAGTGACCAATTTATGGTACTAACATAATGCAACAGTGACAAATCGCTCTGCAATGGTGTGTAGGTGTAGGCCCAGTACCCTCTAAAACCACTATAGCTCATAGTGAAAAACCACAACACACGTAGTCTAGTGTACCCTCTTAAACCTTGAGACCTAGATAGGGTATGGTGAGACGAATGTCTGAAACCTTACATATTTAAAATAGTTAGTTTATCTGGTGCTTCTCTCTTCAATACAGTTTTCAGTTGTCTCTCTCTCTCATTCAACTGACTTGGCTACTTTTATAAAATTCTAAATAATCAACTAACTAAAAAAACTATTTGTAAAAAGGAATTAGTTATCATCTTATCTCATAGACACATTTTCATCATGTAATTCTCAACAGATCTCTGAAAACAGCAAGTTACAATGTTTCCCTTTGATTATACTCTGTGTTAACGTTTGTTGGTCCTGTCGCCATGACTATGACTGGCTCTCATCAAGCAGCCCAATCAAGAAGATACTTCAAACTGTAACCTGCAAACCGGATCCGGTTATCAATCAACCTAACAGTTACAAACAGCACAGGAATGAAATCATCAACATGTATTGACACATCTTTACCAACGCTGCAGATATTTGCTTTAAATCCATAGGATGTAGTGATCACAATATATTAGCCATATCTAGGAAAACCAAAGTTCCAAAGGCTGGGCCTAATATAGTGTATAAGAGGTCATACAATACGTTTTGTTGTGATGTATATGTTGATGATGTAAAGAATATTTGTTGGTCTATGGTGTGTAATGAGAAGCAACCAGACGCTGCACTTGACACATTTATGAAATTGCTTATTCTAGTTACAAACAAGCATGCACCCATTAAGAAAATTATTTTAAAAACTGTTAAATCCCCTTGGAATGATGAGGAATTGAAAAAAATTATGGTTGAAAGGGATGAGGCAAAAGCAGTGGTGGAAAAAGTACTCAATTGTCATACAGAGTACAGAGGACAAAGAGCCGGATGCCTGGTCAGGACCCAGAGAAGGCGACTGGGAAAGCTGCCGTTACCGTCAATACTACTCGCCAACGTGCAATCATTGGACAATAAACTAGACGAGGTACGATCACGAATATCCTACTTACGGGACATCAAAACTGTAATATCCTATGTTTCACGGAATCGTGTCTGAATGACGTCACGGATATTCAGCTAGCGGGATATACGCTGCACCGGCAAGATAGAACAGCACACTCCAGTAAGACCAGGGGGCGGTCTGTGCACATGGTGCACGAAATCTAAGGAAGACTCTAGATTTTGCTCACCTGAAGTAGAGTGTATTGTGATAAGTTGCAGGCCACACTACTTTCCTTGAGAGATTTCAGCTATACTTTTCGTGGCGGTTTATTTACCATCACAGACAGATGCTGGCACTACACCGCACTCAGTCAGCTGTATAAGGAAATAAGCAAACAGGAACAGGAGACTTTCATGCAGGGAAACTTAAATCAGTTCTACCAAATCTCTATCAACATGTTAAATGTGCAACCAGAGGGAAATGAATTCTAGATCACCTGTACTCCACACACAGAGACGCGTACAAAGCTCTCCCACGCCCTTCATTTGATAAATCCGAGCACAACTCTATCCTCCTGATTCCTGCTTACAAGGTCTATAAAAAAGTAATCCGATGAAGCAGATGCTAAACTACAGGACTGTTTTGCTATCACAGAATGGAACATGAGCTAAAGGGTAAAGCTGCCGCTTTCAAGGTGTGGAGGCTAACCCGGAAGCTTACAATCCTGCTATGCCCTGCGACGAACCATCAAACAGGCAAAGCGCCAATACAGGGCTAAGATTGAATCATACTACACCGGCCCGACGCTTGTCTTATGTGGCAGGGCATGCAAACTATTACAGACTACAAAGGGAAGCACAGCTGCGAGCTGCCCAGTGACACGAGCCTAACAGACGAGCTAAATCACTTCTATGATCACTTCGAGGCAAGCAACACTGAGGCATGCATGAGAGCATCAGCTGTTCCGGACGAGTGTGTGATCACGCTCTCCGTAGCTGACGTGAGTAAGGCCTTTAAACAGGTCAAGGCTGGCTAAGGCTACACAAGGCTACACAAGGCTGCGGGGCCAGATGGATTACCAGGATGTGTGCTCCGGGCATGTGCTGACCAACTGCCGACATTTTCAACATGTCCCTGATTGAGTCTGTAATACCAACATGTTTCAAGCAGACCACCATAGTCCCTGTGTCCCAAAACACAAAGGCAACCTGCCTAAATGACTACAAACCCGTAGCACTCACGTCCGTAGCCATGAAGTGCTTTGAAAGGTTGGTAATGGCACACATCAACAACATTATCCCAGAAACCCTAGACCCACTCCAATTTGCATACCGCCAAACAGATCCACAAATGATGCAATCTCCATTGCACACCACACTGCCCTTTCCCACCTGGACAAAAGGAACACTTATGGTGTTGTACAGCTCAGCGTACAACACCATAGTACCCTCAAAGCTCATCACTAAGCTAAGGACCCTGGGACTAAACAACTTCTGCAACTGGATCATGGCCTTCCTGACGTCCGCCCCCAGGTGGTGAGAGTTGGTAGCAACACATCTGCCACGCTGATCCTCAACACTGGAGCTCCCCAGGGGTGTCTCCTTCTGTACTCCCTGTTCACCCACAACTGCATGGTCAAGGCACGACTCCAACACCATCATTAACTTTGCAGACGACACAACAGTGGGAGGCCTGATCGCCGACAACGATGAGACAGCCTATAGGGAGGAGGTCAGAGACCTGGCCGAGTGGTGCCAGAATAACAACCTATCCCTCAACGTAACCAAGACTAAGGAGATGATTGTGGACTACAGGAAAAAGACGACCGAGCACTCCCACATTCTCATCGACGGGGCTGGAGTGGAGCAGGTTGAGAGCTTCAAGTTCCTCGGTGTCCACATCAACATCAACTAGAATGGTCCAAACACACCAAGACAGTCGCGAAGAGGGCACGACACAGCCTATTCCCCCTCAGGAAACTAAAAACATTTGGCATGGGTGCTGAGAACCTCAAAAGGTTCTACAGCTGCAACATCGAGAGCATCACTGCCTGGTACGACAATTGCTCGGCCTCTGACCGCAAGGCACTACAAAGGGTAATGCGTACGGCCCAGTACATCACTGGGGCTAAGCTGCCTGCCATCCAGGACCTCTACACCAGGCGGTGTCAGAGGAAGGCCCTAAAAATTGTCAAAGACCCCAGCCCCCCCAGTCATAGACTGTTCTCTCTACTACCGCATGGCAAGCGGTACCGGAGTGCCAAGTCTAGGACAAAAGGCTTCTCAACAGTTTTTACCCCCAAGCCATAAGACTACTGAACAGATCATCAAATGGCTTCCCGGGCTATCTGCATTGTGTCCCGCCACCCACCACCCGCCAACCCCTCTTTTATGCTACTGCTACTCTCTGTTCATCATATATGCATAGTCACTTTAACCATATCTACATGTACATATCACCGCAATCAGCCTGACTAACCGGTGTCTTTATGTAGCCTCGCTACTTTTATAGCCTCGCTACTGTATATAGCCTGTCTCTTTAATGTGGTTTTATTTCTTTACTTACCTATAGTTCACCTAACACCTTTTATGCACTATTGGCAAGAGCCTGTAAGTAAGCATTTATCTGCTTCACGGCGCACGTGACAAACGAACTTTGATTTGATTTGAAGTAAAGATATTTTAATAGAAAATTACTCAAGTAAAAGTGAAAGTCACTTTCACTTTTAACGAGTCTGTTAGATCAGAGGCAGTAGGGATGACCAGGGATGTTCTCTTGATAAGTGTGTGATTTGGACAATTTTCCTGTCAAAATGTAATGAGTACTTTTGGTGTCAGGGAAAATGTTTGGACTAAAAAGTACATTATTTTCTTCAGGAATGTAGTGAACTTGTCACGTTCGTTGAAATCAGCTGACCAAGATGCAGCGTGGTATGTTCCCATCCTTTTATTCGGAAGCGAAACTTAAAGAACAAAACAACAAAACGAACAACCGAAATGTGACGCTATAAATAATGATCAACGGCAACTACACATAGACAAGATCCCACAAAGCACAATGGGAAATAGGCTACCTAAATATGATCCCCAATCAGAGACAACGATAAACAGTTGCCTCTGATTGGGAACCAAACTAGGCCAACATAGAAACATAGAGATGTAATTCACAAAGTCACACCCCGAACCACCCTTAATCACACCCCGACATAACCAACATAGAGAATAAAAGCTCTCTATTGTCAGGGCATGACAGAACTAAAATTAAAAGTTGGCAAAAATATAAGTAGTAAAGTAAAGTACAGATACCCCAAAAAACTACTTCAGTAGTTTCATTTAACATTTTTGGGATAGGGGGCAGCATTTTCACTTTTGGGTGAATAGCATTCCCAGAGTGAACTGCCTCCTATTCTGTCCCAGATGCTAATATATGCATATTATTATTGTATTGGATAGAAAACACTCTGAAGTTTCTAAAACTGTTTGAATGATGTCTGTGAGTATAACAGAACTCATATGGCAGGCGAAAACCTAAGAAAAATCCAACCAGGAAGTGGGACATCTGAGGTTTGTAGTTTTTCAAAGCTTGACCTACCGAATACACATTGAGAAATGGATGAGATTGCACTTCCTAGGGCTTCCACTAGATGTCATCCGTCTTTAGAAATTGGTTTGAGGATTGTACTATAAAGGAGGGGCTCATGAGACCTCTTTGAGTCAGTGGTCTGGCAGAGAGCCTTGGTCTCCTTGCCAACCTCTCGTTCCAGTGCTTTTCTGAAGACAAAGGAATTCTCCGGTTGGAACATCATTGATGTTTTATGTTAAAAACATACTAACTATTGATTCCATACATCGTTTGATGTTTCTAAAGGACTGTAATGGACATTTTTTAGTTTTTGTCTGGATGAAGTGCCTGCGCCTCATGAAGATGAGAATCACCAGCAGCAAGAGCGACATCATTGATGCATAGAGAAAAGAGTCGGCCCGAGGATTGAACCCTGTGGCACCCCCATAGAGACTGCCAGAGGTCTGGACAACAGGCCCTCCAATTTGACACACTGAACTCTGTCAGATAAGTAGTTGGTGAACCAGGCTAGGCAGTCATTTGAGAAACCAAGGCTGTTGAGTCTGCCGATAAGAATATGGTGATTGACAGAGTCGAATGCCTTGGCCAGTTCGATGAATTCAGCTGCACAGTATTGTCTCTTATCGACAATGGTGGTTATGATATCATTTAGGACTTGTGGCTGAGGTGCACCCGGGACCAGCTCGGAAACCAGATTGCACAGCGGAGAAGGTACAGTGGGATTCGAAATGGTCGGTGATCTGTTTGTTAACCTGTTGTGGCTGCAATCCCCCGATCGGGATAAGTGTCATCAACAACCGCTGAATAGCATAGTGCTACATACAATAAATATTACTATAAATATTTATAGTCATAAAATCACAAGTGCAATATAGGAAAACACAGCTTAGCCTTGTGTTAATCTACTTGTCGTGTCAGATTTTGAAATTATGCTTTACAGAGAAAGCAATCCAAGCGTTTGTGTAACTTTCGCACAATAAAACATTAACTCTTTCATGCGTGAGTTCCAAATATCTCTAACGGTCACCCCAGCGTGAGTTTTTTTATGCACGTGATGTTAGAACGTTCTCTCCATTCCAGAATGTGATTGTTCGGTAACAGTACATTTAATCGGCGCTGCCCTCAAACCAAAGCACGCAGCCTGTTTTTATTTGTCAATTTTAAATTATTTTCTAATAAGTTTTTTTATTTCTAATAACAGTTTGAAATGAGGTGTGTTCCGCCTCATTCATTCACATACAAGTAGTCATTTTTACTTTTGCGGACCAATGAATTTTTTTGACATTTCTGACCCGGACAAAATTCCCCAAACACTTCTCAATTGTTTGTGCAGTTCAAGTCTGCAGACATTTGCTCATCTGCCGTCCTGCACACACGTGTTCATGTTTTCCACCTGTCGCCTGCATCGCAATCAAAGTTGTTTTCGTTACCAATAATAACTTTGGAAATGTGTGCGTTTCTATCAAAGTGCCTTATTACGTTATAATAGTTTCTGCATGTCGTTTCTACTGTAGCATAATATTTTGGGTATATTCCTTATAACCATGGACACGCAATGTAACGTTACTCATTTCATAACATTTATGGTGTTATACTCAATGATTAGGTAGCTAGCTACATTCTTCTATTAGCTCTGGAAAACAATGCTAATTGCGTCAGGGAAGTATCAGCATGTGTTGTATTTTGAAGCTACCCTGGCTTTATGACTCCCAAGTGGCACAGCGTCTCCGTGCTAGAGGCATCACTACAGACACCCATCTTCAAATCCCGACTGCATTTCTATCAAAGTAAGTGCCTTATTACGTTATAATAGTTTCTGTGTGTCGTGTTATACTGTGTCTACTGTAGCTCACTGTATGTATGGAACATAATATATTTGTGTATATTCCTTATAACCGCGGACACGCTAGGTAACGTTACTCACCTTTTATGGTGTTATATTAAATTGTGCTTATGTAGCTAGTTACATTCTTCTATTAGCTCTGTAAAACAATGCCTAAATGCATCAGAAGAAGATGTTGTATTTTGACGCTACCCTGGAAAATTTTTGAAATATCTTATACCACTTGGTCGTTTTCTGAGTGCATTCCACAAAGCTGTTTATCATGTCAGCCTTATCCACTGCCCCCATTTTGAGGTTATAGTCAAGCACGCAGTCTGGTTTGATGTTTCTCTGTCTGGTTTATTTCTCTCTCCCGTCAGGTGGTCCAACTTCCCTGTGGCTGACATGGTTGCTGTATGGACAGAAGAGAGGACATGGACGTCTCGTTTGTCATGGAACTTTACTGCCAGCTGTTAACATTTTTTATTTTGTATAACAGGTCATTTAGGATGGCAGTAGCGTTGTTGATGAAATGCAGTCATAGCAGCAGAACTAGAAAGCAGTCATGGGAAAAGAGGGTGGCAAAGAAGGGAGTTGCAAACATAGGATCTCTGCCCCAGTGTTCTCTTATGGAGTTCCTCTTTATGGTCACCAGAAATGTATACATTTCACTAATTGTGGCTGCTGCTGATACGCAAAGAGAGGTTGAACAGGCTAGTAATAGAGGTTGCACCAATTTCTGCGTATCATTTTTGTAGGGGTCCAGATTTTGCGGCTCTTTCAGAACATCAACTATCTGGATTTGGGTGAAGGAGAAATGGGGGAGGCTTGTGCAAGTTGCAGTGGGGGGTGCAGGGCTGTTGACCGGGGTCGGGGTAGCCAGGTGGAAGCATGGCCAGTCGTAGAAAAATGCTTATTGAAATTCTCAATTATCGCGGATTTATCAGTGGTGACAGTGTTTCCTAGCCTCAGTGCAGTGAGCAGCTGGGAGGAGGTGCTCTTATTCTCCATGTACTTTACAGTGTCGTAGAACTTTTTGGAGTTTGTGCTACAGGATGCAAATTTCTCTATGAAAAGGCTAGCCTTTGCTTTCCTAACTACCTGTGTATATTGGTTCCTAACTTCCCTGAAATGTTGCAAACCGCGGGGGCTATTTGATGCTAATGCGGTACGCCACAGGATGTTTGTGCTGGTCAAGGGCAGTCAGGTCTGGAGTGAACTAAGGGCTATAAGTGAACTATTTTCCTGGTTCAACATTTTTTGAATGGGGCATGCTTATTTAAGACGGTGAGGAAAGCACTTTTAAAGAACAACCAAGTGTCCTCTACTGACAAAATGGGGTAAATATCCTTCCAGGATATCCGGGCGATTAGAACGGCCTGCTCGCTGAAGTGTTTTAGGGAGCGTTTGACAGTGATGAGTGGTGGTCGCTTGACCGCAGACCCATTACGGACGCAGGCAAAGATGTCGTGATCGCTGAGATCCTGGTTAAAGACAGCATAGGAGGATTTGGAGGACAGGTTGGATAGGATGATGTCTATGAGGGTGCCCGTGTTTACGGATTTGGTATTGTACCTGGTGGGTTATTTGATCATTTGTGTGAGATTGAGAGCTTCCTGCTTAGATTGTAGGATGGACGGGGTGTTAAGTGTGTCCCAGTTTAGGTCACCTAGCAGCAAGAGCTCTGAAGATAGATGGGGTGCAATCAATTCACATATGTGTCCAGGGCACAGCTGGGGGCAGAAGGTGGTCTATAGCAAGCGGCAACGGTAAGAGACTTGTTTCTGGAGAGGTGGATTTTTAAAAGTAGAAGCTCAAAAATTGTATGGGCACAGATAGTAAGACAGAACTCTGCAGGCTAACTCTGCAGTAGATTGTAACTCCGCCCCCTTTGGCAGTTCTATCTTGTTGGAAAATGTTATAGTTAGGGATGGAAATGTCTTCCTAAGCCAGGATTCAGACACGGCTAGGACATCCTGGTTGGCAGAGTGTGCTAGGGCAGTGAATAAAACAAACTTAGGGAGGAGGCTTCTAATGTTAATATGCATGAAACCAAGGCTTTACGGGGAATGGGAGTGGAGCTAGGCACTGCAGGGCCTGGATTCACCTCTACATCACCAGAGGAACAGAGGAGGAGTAGGATAAGAGTACGGCTAAAGGCTAAAATAACTGGTTGTCTAGCGCGTTCGGAACAGAGAGTAAAAGGAGCAGGTTTCTGGGCACGGTGGAATAGATTCAAGACATAATATACTGACAAAGGTATGGTAGGATGTGAATACAGTGGAGGTAAGCCTATGCATTGAGTGACGATGAGAGAGATATTGTCTCTAGAAACATCATTTAAACCAGGCGAGGTCACCACATGTGTGGGAGGTGGAACTAAAGGGTTAACTAAGGCGTATTGAGCAGGGCTACTGGCCCAAAACAGCAATGGACAATGCATATTGACGTTAGGGTGAGGCATGCGTAGCCGAGTTATTATAGGAGTCCAGTGAGTGGCTTCAGGCAGCTAGCGGGTCGTTTCTAGCAAGCTAGCAGAAGAGCCCTTGAGGGACGTCGTGACGGAAGAAAGTCTGTTGTGGCCCATGCAATTACGTCGGCAGACAGATAAGCAGGGCTCTGTGTGGTAAACCAGGCCAATTGGCAAAATTGGTATAGTGGCCAAAGAATTTGTCCAATGGGCCTCTTAACATCAACGGGGCTGTAGTGGAGCGGGTCGAGAGTTTTAATTTCCTTGATGTCTACATCACCAACGAACTATCATGGTCCAAACACACCAAGACAGTCGTGAAGGGAGCACAACAAAACATTTGAACCCCTCAGGAGAATGAAAAGATTTGGCATGGCACCCCAGATCCTCAAAAGGTTCTACAGCTGCACAGTCAAGAGCTTCCTAACCGGTTGCTCTACCACCTGGTATGGCAACTGCTCGGCATCTGACCGTAAGGCACTGCAGAGGGTAGTGCGTATGGCGCAGTACCTTACTGGGGCCAAGCTTCCTGCCATCCAGGACATATACAATAGGCGGTGTCAGAGGAAAGCCACACCTTGGGCTTCAAT